>NC_065444.1:142666613-142948047 GCF_917563875.1 Diabrotica virgifera virgifera | reverse complement strand
CACTTTGCCGAAACAGCTGTAGTAATAACATAGTTGTAATAAATTTTGTGGAAGTATAGAAAAACAAACGTTTTTCAGTGTTTTATTGTGAGATATAGGTAATAAATATTTTTAGAGATAAATACCGTTTATTATTTGTTGGAGAACTGTATTCTCCACCCAAAATAAACTCTATTTCACCAACAACAAATTTCCGCGCCGCCTCTGTAACAACCATAAAATAATTCCATTACGCAGTGAAAGCTTCCAAGAATGTTAATCTCCGCCCTCTCTTTTACCCAAAGCACCCAACGGAAATATTTGTTAACGGGATGAAAGAGCGGGGTGCAACAGTCAGTCAACTATCAACACTCATTAAGAACGTACGCAAAAACCTCTTTTCATTTACGCTTTTTCGAAGAGAATTCTTCACGCCGCAATTAGCAAAAAGCCGGTACAAAGTGTAAATATATGTGTAGTGGCGTCTTTCACGGATAAGTTGTTAACTCAATTGTTCACATGTAAAATTCTATTTCTTGCCCTTTTCAACTTCATTACAGTCATAGCAAAATAGAAAGTGTTTTATTTACATTAACAATTCAACAGGCCAGAATTACAGCATCTTACGGTTCATTAAAAGTTCTCCTCTTAGCTATCGAAGGCTTAGCGACACATTGAACTTACTGCAAGTGCAAAACGCTGGAAAGAGACATTGGAACTACTCCAAACTCTCCATGGAGGAATGTTGAACACCGGCGTCCCTCCATTTTGTTCCTCCGAGACCGGATTTTATTTCTAAGAGCCGAATTTGGCCCTTAGAGCCACATTTGATCCATCGACCGAACTTTTCTGGCCAAAAAACACTCAATTCAAGTTTCTATCTATTCTATTATTTTGTTAAAAAACATTTCTGGCTAATGCCAACTCTTTCTAAAAGACATTATAAGTGTCGCGTTTTTCGGATATTCTCGTCGAATAGACAATAATTTCAAGAGACAAAGTGATTGCGTTATTTATTCTACGGACAAATAAACATTCTGTGAACAAAAACAGTGATAATAGTTTACTTCAAGAAGTGGTGTTCAAGGACTAGCTGATTCCAGGAAAAGCAGCCCACATTCAAGTACCAAGAGCCCAGGGGTGACGTACAAAATAAATTTTTCTATATATGTAAATTCAAAAAGTTAATTTTCAAAGATCTCTTGCGAAATGTTACTCTAATAAAGTTAAACACTATTTAAAGAACTATTCAGGGTTGAATTTTTGGTTTAATATTGCATGCTTGTTAAAATTCAAAAATAAATAATAATTTCATTCAAAAATAAACAAATTAAAGTTATTACAATGAGCAAAAAAGGTTTAAGTAAATTATTGAACAAAAAGCGTTCCATTCTAGATTCTGTTAATAGAATTCAAACGTGGCTAGAAGCAAACCATGACTCGGAAAAAGATGTTCATGACTCATTCAAAACAAGAGAAGGTCGATTACAAGACCTGTTCTCTGATTACAATAACGTACAGGATGAAATTGAATTCCTGGACGATTCTCAAAAATGTGATCGTGCCATATTTGAAGAAAATTATTTTGCGGTTCTGTCAAAAATACAAAGTTCGATTAGAGCATTGGATATTACCAATACAGGGAGCGTCGCTGCCGCTAAGCAAGTGGCCGTAAAGCTCCCGGAAATAAGCATATGCAAATATTCCGGGCAAATAGGGGACTTCGAAAGTTTTTTTGAGCTCTTCGACACACTGATAATACAAAATCAGTCCCTTTCTGACATCCAAAGGTTTCTTTATTTGAAAAGTTACCTACAGGGTGATTCTCTTAAGTTGGTGGATTCTTTGAAAGTCACAAATGAAAATTTTTCGATTGCTTTAGATATTCTAAAGAACCGCTATCAGAATAAGGTCACAATCATAAATTCTTACTTAACAGAAATTATAGACATTCCTACACTGAGAAACAGCTCACCGCAAGCCCTCAGAAATTTTCTAACTACCGTAACAAAAAATATGCAATTGCTAAAAAATTTGCAATTTTCATGTACAGAGCTCATTGATATAATTTTAGTTTTCCTGCTAGAAAGCAAATTAGATTTTTCAACAAGGAGACTTTTTGAAACTGAGCGAAATCATTCAGATGTACCAAAATTGGATGTTCTTCTTAAATTTCTTGAAAAAAGGTGCATTGTTCTGGAAAGCCTGGAAAATACAAATCCTAGGCAAGCCAAAAACGTAAAAGTTTCACATCATGCATCCAGTAATAACACATCAGAGGATTCAGATAAAAATAATACGTCAAATAATTTAGTTTCTGATTTTGATTGCATTTTCTGCAAAAAGCAAGGTCATAAAATTTACAAATGTCACTTTTTCAAAAACATTCAGCATGATGACAAAATAAAATTCGTGAATTCAAAAGGTCTCTGCGTAAATTGCCTAGGTAGGCATAATTCTAAAGATTGTTCATCAAAACATGTATGTACCGTTTGTAAAAGGCGCCATAATACAAATTTGCACATTCTGGCACCAAATAATAATTCGGGTAAACATAATACTTTTTCTACGACCCATAAAAATGAAAGTCCGTCCACTTCTACAAATTCAAACAATTACGAACGCGAACATTCGTCAAATTCAAACTTTCAAGGTCCTTCGTTTCAAGGGCAAGAACCTTTTACAAATTCCTTTTCTGCCTTGTCCGTAAAAAATTTAAACATACTTCTAGCTACGGCCAAAGTAACCATTTTCGACAAAAACGGGAAACCTTTAACGGCCCGATTGTTACTCGATACGGGAAGTCAAAATAGCTTTTGTACCCAGTGTCTCGCTGATAGGCTGGGCTACAAGCCATATGACATATCTCTAAACATTTCTGGCATAGGCCAAAGTAATTCGGTTTCAAAAAAGATGGTCAACATAAAAATGCATTCTAACTATAATAAAAAGTCTTTCAAAATTTCATGTGCCATCTTAGAAAATATTACTTGCAATCTTCCACAGTTCCGCATTCTTACAAAAAAATTACCAATTCCAAGGGACGTTTTTCTCGCCGACGATTCATATCACAAACCTAGTCAGGTAGACATCTTGGTTGGGGCTGATTTATACTACGACTTAATTCTTCCTGACATAATTCCTCTGGGCCCTAGGCTTCCAGTTTTGCAGGCTTCTCATCTGGGGTACCTAATAGCCGGCGTGATTGCTCCTCACTTGACGGCACCTACAGTAGCAAACAATGCTTCTGGAGATGTTGCTCTACTTTCTACGTGTAGCACGGACGAGCTGCTCACGAAATTCTGGAACATGGAAGAACTTTCTCAAAAACCTATTCTGTCGGAAGCTGACGAGTTGGCCGAACAAATATTTCAAACTACAACAAAGATCCTTGAAAATGGACGCTTTGAAGTAGATATTCCATTAAAAAGTGCACAAGAACACCAATTACTGGGTGATTCATTTTCTATAGCCAAACGGCGTTTTCTTTCACTCGAAAATAAATTCCAAAAAGATAAAAAATTATTTTTCGAGTACAAAAATTTCATTGACACATATATTTCTTTAGGGCATGCTGAATATGTACCTCTTTCGTTCGTAAATGAAAATTCGGACAAAAAATATTTTATTCCACATTTATGTGTCATCAACGAACAAAATAAAAGTACAACTTTGCGTGTCGTCATGGACGCTAGTTGTAAAAGCTCTACAGGAAAAAGTCTGAACGACATTTCATTAAAAGGGTATCAGGTTCAACCCGATTTATTCGACATTCTGGTTCGTTTCAGGCAATACAAATTCATATTTTCCTGTGACATTCAAAAAATGTTTCGACAGACGTGGATCAACAAAGATCAACGCTTTCTACAAAATATTCTATGAAGGGACGATACCCACGATTCTATAAAATGTATTCAATTAAATACTATCACATACGGGACGAATAGCGCCCCGTTTCTTGCGACGAGAGTCTTGCAAGAAATTTCAAATAAAAATAAAGTTCAATTCCCATTGGCCTCGCATTTTCTCGAAAACCAATTCTACGTAGATGATGGTTTATGTGGGTCAAATAATATTCAAGAATTGCTCGAAATACTTCAGCAATTAAATTCTGTTCTAAACCGCCATGGGTTTATTTTACATAAATTCCATTCAAATTCATCCATATTCCTACAACAAATCAACCCAGAACATTCAAAAAATACTACTCAGGAATATGACCTAAATTTCGATTCCACTTCCAGTAAGGTTCTAGGCCTAAAATGGGACCCTGCGGAAGACCAAATAACAATTTCCGTCCCCGAAAATAATTTCTGCCCACCAATAACAAAAAGAAAAATCCTATCTGCGTTAGCGCAATGTTTCGACCCTCTGGGACTCATCAATCCGTTTATTGTTAAAGGCAAAATGCTTATGCAGAAACTCTATCTGCAAAAAATTCACTGGGACACAGAAATTTCGGACAAAACTATTCTAAACGATTGGAACAACTTTCTACAGGACTTGTCACAATTAAAACAATTAAAAATTCCTCGTTTCTATTTTTCTGAAAAAATAATTCTGAAGGTTGAGCTTCATGGATTTGCAGACAGCAGCATGGCAGCTTATGGCGCATGCGTATACCTAAGAACTTTCTATTCGGATGAGACCATCTCTTGTGCATTAGTTTCTTCCAAATCAAGGATAACTCCGTTAAAGACGGTAACACTTCCTAGGCTTGAGCTGTGCGCAATGGTTCTTCTTTCAAAACTTGTTGCAAAAATAATTTCTATCTTTGAAAATCAATCTATAAAATTTCATTCAGTCAGCCTCTGGTCAGACTCCCAAGTAGCTCTGTCGTGGTGTAAAAGTCATCCAAGTCGGTGGTCGGTTTTCGTGGCTCACCGGGTAGCTCTTGTCCAAGAGTTGACTCAAAACTTTACATGGCTTCACATAAAGTCTGCGCAAAATGCCGCAGACCTTCTTTCTCGAGGAATGTCTAGTTCTGAAATTCTCAATAGCGACTTCTGGTGGCAAGGTCCCAAATGCTTGCGAGATAAAAATTTCAATGTTTCCAATCTAGTAAATGACAAAGTTCTCGAAAACCTACCCGAGGAAAGAAAAATAAGCCTCGTGGTAAATTCTAATGTGGAAAATTTCTGGATAAAAATTTTCTCACGTTTCTCAAATATTTCACGCTTAAAACGTACAGTAGCGTACGTATTTCGTTTTATTTCTAATTGTAAAAAACAAAAAATTTCTGAACCTCTTTCTGTTGCGGAGTTAAATTATGCAATGGATTTCATCATCAAGAAAATACAGGGTGATGCATTTTCAAAAGAAATTTCGGCGCTTAAAAATAACAAATTTATTTCGAATAAAAACTTCATGTCACTAAAACCATTTTTAGATTCTTCTAATTTTCTCAGAGTTGGAGGCAGACTTACGAACTGTCCCGACATAGACTATTTGCAAAAACATCCGATACTGCTCCCCTCCAATAATCCTATCGTCAATCTTATCATCAAAAATGAACATCTCAGATTGGGGACATGCTGGTGCGCAAACAGTTCTCTCCAATCTTCGTTTGAAATTCTGGGCTCTCAATGGTCTAAAGGAAGCAAAACGAATCATTCGCAACTGCACCATATGTTTCCGATTTTCGTGTGCTCCTGCACAACAGCTTATGGGTAATTTACCTGAAGATAGGTTGTCCATTACAACAAGACCCTTTCAAAAAGTGGGTGTAGATTATGGTGGACCCTTTCTGTTAAAATCTTCTTCACTCCGAAAAGCGCCAAAAATCAAGGCATACATAGCCATTTTCGTGTGCATGGTGACCAAAGCTGTGCACATTGAGGTTGTTTCTGATCTAACAACTTCTTCCTTTCTATTAACACTTAAGAGATTCATTTCCCGACGTGGTAACCCAACCGTCATTTACAGTGACAATGCCACATGTTTTTCTGGTGCAAAAAACCAACTCTATGACTTATACAAATTTTTTCAAAATAAGTCTAATTCTCAAACCATTATGGAATACCTTTCTGAAAATCAAACCTCATGGAAGTTTATCCCCCCTAGATCTCCTCATTGGGCTGGGCTCTGGGAAGCTTCAGTAAAAAGCGCAAAATATCATATGCGTAGGCTAATAGGCTGTTCTTCTTTCACTTTCGAACAGTTTTACACTGTCATGGTTCAAATTGAAGCTGTGATGAATTCAAGGCCTATCTGTTCCATGTCCAGCGACCCTTCAGATTACACCTTTCTCAGTCCTGGGCATTTTATAATTGGCTCCAGCCTGTCAGCGCATCCTGAGCAAAACTTACAAAAAATTCCGGAAAATAAACTATCCATGTTTCAGCAAATTGCAAAAATACAACAAAGTTTCTGGAAAAAGTGGTCTGTTGATTACTTGAACCGGTTACAAAATTCTCTAAAATGGTCCCGACCAAGGGAAAACGTAAAAGTCAATGACTTAGTTCTTCTGAGAGAGGATAATGTACCTCCTCTAAAATGGCCTTTAGCACGGGTAGTTGATACAATGCCCGGGCAAGATGGCAAAGTCAGAGTGGTCAAGTTGAAGACCATCGATGGTCAATTCACAAGGGCAATCTCTAAAATTTCGGTTCTCCCTAATCAAGGTAAAGAAGAGTAGGTTAGACCACAAGGCTCTAACGCCGGGGGGAATGTTGGAGAACTGTATTCTCCACCCAAAATAAACTCTATTTCACCAACAACAAATTTCCGCGCCGCCTCTGTAACAACCATAAAATAATTCCATTACGCAGTGAAAGCTTCCAAGAATGTTAATCTCCGCCCTCTCTTTTACCCAAAGCACCCAACGGAAATATTTGTTAACGGGATGAAAGAGCGGGGTGCAACAGTCAGTCAACTATCAACACTCATTAAGAACGTACGCAAAAACCTCTTTTCATTTACGCTTTTTCGAAGAGAATTCTTCACGCCGCAATTAGCAAAAAGCCGGTACAAAGTGTAAATATATGTGTAGTGGCGTCTTTCACGGATAAGTTGTTAACTCAATTGTTCACATGTAAAATTATATTTCTTGCCCTTTTCAACTTCATTACAGTCATAGCAAAATAGAAAGTGTTTTATTTACATTAACAATTCAACAGGCCAGAATTACAGCATCTTACGGTTCATTAAAAGTTCTCCTCTTAGCTATCGAAGGCTTAGCGACACATTGAACTTACTGCAAGTGCAAAACGCTGGAAAGAGACATTGGAACTACTCCAAACTCTCCATGGAGGAATGTTGAACACCGGCGTCCCTCCAATATAGAAAAAAAAATCTATGTATAAGTTAAATAGTTTAGGGTTAAATGAAAAATATTGTATAGAGTGTACTAAAAAAATATCTATGTATGAGTTAAATCGTTTGGGGTTAATTGAAAAATATTGTATAAAGTGTACTAAAAATATCTCGAAATATTATACGTGATAGTTGGAAAAATATTATCTCATTCAAAAACTTACGGTTTTTCTTCTAATTCTGGACGTTGTGGCTCTCCTGGTCCTGCTGTGCTCCGCAAGTAGTCCCGTAGTTTGGAGTCTCCGCGGCTTTTCCTGGCTATGTAGTGGCTCTAAGGCTCGGATTGTCGATCTCTGGCTTTATGCTGCTATCTGGATCTGTGGTCTGCTTCTAGGGCGCTTGATTGTCGGTCTCCGACTTTATGTTGCTATCTGGATCTGTGGTCTGCTTCTAGGGCTCTTGAATGTCGATCTCTGGCTTTATGTTGCTATCTGGATCAGTGGTCTGGTTCTCCCGGGCCTAGTGTCGTCTCTCTGCTACTGGGAGTTGTTTTGCGTGGACTGTATATAGGTTACTTCCTTGAAGTTTTCTTTTTCTCGATAATGACCATGTATAATACCGGCTCAGTGGAGGTTGCTCTTCAGATAAAGGAAACACCAAATAGCAATAAGAGAGTTTATTTATACGGCCGACAATAAGGGTAATTACCCCGGGAGAACTTTGAGTAGTGACTTGTGAATGGTACGCGATTCAGTTGAAGACTCTTTCTCTAACTGAGATATCATAGTTTTATAGAAGCTTAAATTGGGTCATCGTTGACACGAGATCCGCGTGATTTGTATATCTAATTAAGGTAAATAGACTTTCGTCAGCACTTTGTATCATTTCCAAATT
The DNA here is from genome assembly GCF_917563875.1 of Diabrotica virgifera virgifera. Lineage (NCBI taxonomy): Eukaryota > Metazoa > Arthropoda > Insecta > Coleoptera > Chrysomelidae > Diabrotica > Diabrotica virgifera. The sequence continues at coordinate 142,939,920 of NC_065444.1, read as the reverse complement.
ATATTGTTGATAATTGACCAATTTGTATCTAAATTAATAATCCACATGTGTGAATATAATAACAAATAAATTCGTGCGATCTACTGGGTGATATTATTATACTGCTCAATATCGGATATTAATTCTGAATATTTGGTATTGGACAATGCACTAAATTATTTTACTTTAGAAATGAAATCAACTATTTCTTTTTAAGAAAATTAAGAAAGATAACAAAAATGTAATACAAAAACCGAAAATTACCGAAAAATTTTTTTTTTAGCTCTTATACAGTATGTCTCCGTAACTTGGAACCTATTGATAACTTTTTTATTATCAGTTTTACGAAAAAAAGTTATTCTTTATAAAATACTCTGCATCGCATATAATCTAAGATGCAATCATCAAATATCAAATTTAATTAAATGTTATACGAGGTATGTCAAAAAATATGAATTTCACTTAAGAGTAAAGTACCTTTACATTTCACAATATCCAAAATTGTTATTAAGAAAAGTTGTTTGGAATTAAAAAAATTGTTTTAGTGTTCAATTCTTCTTCTTCTTCTTTTGCCCTTTAATTCGTCCAATTCTGAACATAGGCTTACCCCAGTTTCCTCCATTCGCTTCTGTTTAGTGCTTTCTGTTTCCAGTGCGTTCCTCCTATCTTTTTAATGTCGTCTCCCCATCTCATCTGGGGTCGTTTTCTTGCTCTCTTTCCTGTCCATGGTCTCCATTGTTGTATCGTGCTGTTCCACCTATTGTCCGTTTGTCTAGCGTTATGACCTGCGAAGCTCCATTTTAGCCTGGTTATATGTTGACCTGCGTCTTTGACTTTTGTTCTATTTCTGACCCAGTTGTTTTGCTTTTTGTCTGTCAATTTTACTCCTAACATTGCTCTCTCCATGGCTCTTTGTGTCTTTATTATTTTATCCATGTTTGCCTTGGTCAAGGTCCATGTTTGGCATGCGTATGTGAGAATTGGGAGTATGCACTGGTCAAACACTCTTGTTTTTAAGTATTGTTGTATTTTTTTATTCTTTAGGACCCATTTTAATTTTCCAAATCCTGCCCAGGCTAATCTGACCCTTCTTTTTACCTCCGCTGTTTGGTTTTCCTTATTTATTTTTATAATCTGTCCCAAATATATATAATCATTAACCGCTTCTATTGTGGTGTCGTTTAGTATTACGTTTCTATTGTCTTGTGTGTTTGTCATTGTTTTTGTTTTGTGTTCAATTACATCCTTTTAATTAAAATATTGTCAATAATAAAGGCACTTAACTCTTAAGAAAAATTCATATTTTTTACATACCTCGTGTGCGATCTTTGATGTTAGGATCTCAAATAGGGGCTGATTATTTGTTTTCTAAAGGAGCTCTGACACCGGTTCAATAAAAAACTTAAACATGAGCAAAAAAGGAATAGAATAACTAAATGAGGCGCAAAGAGGTCCACTTACCAATTCAATCCCTGCATTTGGTCTTCAAGAGGGCCCTCAGCTGCATTTAACACTGCACCAAGTCCATACACGAAAAAAGCCTTACCAGCTAGGCTTTTACACCGGCAAACGAGCGAGCCGTTGGTTGAGTAGCAACTTACGAGCTGTTGATTGTAGAGCAACTTGCGAGCCATTTATTGTAGAGGCACTAGCTTCTCTTACTTTTGACGAACACTACTAGGCTCCAGTTTTTGCACTCATTAAAGCAAACCTCTTTTCTATCGCGATAAAAGGCAAAATAACTAGAGTTGGGACTATTTGCCTTCCTCGTGTAAATAAGTTAATTCAAAATTAAATGAAAATACAACATTCTCCCCCACCAAAATGCAGCTTTGAATGGTGCATTTTAAAACTATTACAAGCTAATAAACAAAAAAAAATAACTTAAATCATGGCACTTTGGAATAAATCCCAAAAAAAAATTAAACAATATCCTACTAATAACAAGATCAACAAAAAAACTAAGGAATTATTTAGATAGGCAGAGGACACAGCTTGACCAGGGGGCGTCGAAGAATTCCCTTTGTGGTCTTAACATCCGCAACTCTTATAATTCCATCCTGTCCCGGAAATACTTGGGATATTCGTCCCAAACGCCATTGCGACGGAGGGATATTATCATCCTTTATAAGGACCATCGTTCCTAGTTCGATAGGTTTTAAATTATCGGATGAAGTCCATTTACTGCGCTGATGCAAAGTATGCAAATATTCTTTGCTCCAGCGTTCCCAAAAAGTTTTATGCATTTGATTTATTAACTTCCATCTCATCAAATGAGATGCAGGAATATACGCTCCATCAAGAGGTTCAAACACAGCCGAAAGAGGTTCTAGATTTAAAAAATGACCCGGCGTTAGAACTGACAAATCATTAGGATCAGAACTTATAGGGGTCAAGGGCCTAGAATTAAGATACGATTCAATCTGAATTACGACCGTGTTTAGTTCCTAATATGACAAGATCTGATCGCCTATAACGCGAGCTAGGTGCGTCTTTACTGACTTTATTCCCGCCTCCCATAAACCGCCAAAGTGGGCAGCAGATGCAGCATTAAAATGGAAGGAAATATTTTCATTTGAAGCAGCATTTTTCATGAGGTTAAGGTATTTAGCAGCGCCAACAAAATTACTGCCACGATCAGAATATAAATTATCAACCCTACCACGACGAGCTATGAAACGCTGCAAAGCAGAGAGAAAAGTCTCACTCGATAAATCACTAGCTAACTCTAAATGAAGAGCTTTGGTGACCATGCAAACAAAGAGGCAAAGATACACCTTACAAGATTTAGCTCCTCGATAGCGATTCATCACAACATAAAACGGTCCACCAAAATCCATACCTGAATTCAGGAAGGGTTTAACCTGGGAAATTCTAACTAGGGGTAAGTTACCCATTGGAGGTTGGTAATTTCTAGGATTGGGCCTCCAACACTGTATACATTTTGACAAAACCGAGCGTATAGCACGCTTAGGAGACAAAATCCAAAATGACTAAGCAAGCAAAAAACTAACTGTACGCAGCCCAGCATGACAGTATCGTTTATGGTAATAATCAATCAGCAAATAAGTTAATGGACTTTCGCGAGGTAGGATGCAAGGAAATTTCTTATCAATCGAAACAAATATCTAAGACGACTGCCAACCCGTAATACTCCTTGATCATCGATAAAGCAGGACAACTTTCGCAAAGGTCTGGAAAAAACATTTCCCTCGAACTCCCTTTCAAAATATCGATGTTGAGTATATTTTACTAGCATAATCAACGACTCATAAAGTTCCTTTGAACTTAAGGGACCTTCTCTCTTATCATTGGGGAATTTTGAATTCCAAGCAAACCTCAAGATCCAAGCTATAAGTCGTCGTATAAACGAGAAATCGGAAATGTCATTCAATAGATTCTCAAGAAAATTATCATCATTAACACAAGCCAAAGTTACCGTACGCTCCTCATCAAGCATTTCAGCACACTCAGAAAAGCAACAGGAAGCGTCTGGAATGGGATCGGTGTTATACAAAAACTCAGGACCTGCAAACCAATAAGATTGCTCCAACATTAGAGCAGGTAAAACACCTCTGGAAGCCAAATCAGCGGGATTCTGAGCAGAAGGAACATAAAACCAACTATTAGGAGAAAGGCGTTCCTGTATATATGAAACCCGGTTAGAAACAAAAGTTTTCCAACGATGAGGAGAGGATTTTATCCAACTTAGAGCTACCTGAGAATCGGACCAAGCTACAAATTTTGCGATTTTAAGTTTAGGATCTAATACTCTGACTACAAACTGCATGAGTTTAGATAGTAGAACTGCAGCGGACAGCTCCAAACGTGGAATGCTTACAGTTCTTATGGGAGCCACTTTTGACTTCGCGCAAACAAAAAAGACACAAACCTGACCATCTGGTAGAACAAAACGCAAATAAATAACAGCGGCATAACCCTTTTCACTACTGTCACAAAACCCATGTACCTCACAACAAATATACCTGGACACGAACATGCACCTAGGTATTTCAAGCTGTGCAAGGGATAACAGTTGTTCCTTATACTGGTTCCAAACTTTACAAATTGAGTCTGGAGGAGAGTCATCCCAGTCGATTCCGGACAACCATAAACGTTGGATAAGGTGCTTCGTGAACAAAGTCATGGGAGCTAGAAACCCTACAGGATCAAACACTCGGGCCAATTCAGACAACATACTTCTCTTAGTACAAGATTTGTCCAGAGCTGTCACTTCAAAAGAAAAACAATCCAACTGTGCATTCCATACAAGTCCAAGGATTTTTAGAGGTGACGAACAACTATTATCATCAAAGGAAATAGGTTTCTTACCAATATGCGACTCCGGTAGACCTTCTAATAATCGCATATCATTGCTCGACCACTTACGCAATTCAAACTGACCTCGAGATAACAAGGATATCAACTCATTCCGAAGATCTAGCGCAATTTCTAAGGTATCACCACCACACACTATATCGTCAACATAAGTACTCGTACGCAAAACTTCAGCGGCAAGGGGAAACTCTCTACCTTCATCTTCACTCAGCTGCAACAAAGTCCTTAAAGCAAGAAAAGGAGCAGACGATACACCATAAGTTACTGTTAATAGCCGAAATTCCTGTAACTCTTCATCAGGAGAGAATCTAAAAACAATCCTCTGATAATCACAATGACTTTTCTCAACTCGTATCTGCCTATACATCTGCTTAATATCCGTGGATAAGACATATTTATGAAGTCGAAAACCCAATAAAATAGTTAAAATATCTTGTTGTAGTTTCTTTCCAGTAAACAAGCACTGATTAAGAGAATTCTGATTTCCAATTCGAGCAGAAGCATTAAATACAACTCGCAACTTGGTAGTCAAACTATCAGGTTTTAATACAGCATGGTGAGGAATATAGTAACAAGATAATGGACGAGAAGTTTCTGACACAAGCTCCATATGATGCAAATCCAAATAATCTTTCATAAAGGTACAATATTCCTGATAAACACTAGGATTTTTCAAAAGCCTTTTTTCTAAGGAAAGAAAACGATTTACAGCTAACTCAAACATTCCTGGAAAAACAGGAGATAATTCCCTGAAAGGTAGAGCAACGGTATAACGACCAGAGCCGTCTCGACATTCTCAACAAAATTTTTCTCACAAAGAATATCTTCAGGAGCTGAACATTCTACTTCAGGAACAGTTTCTAAACTCCAAAACTGCTTTACAGACTCCTCCAACGAAACCATTTGATCCACGTGACAAAACAACGAGGTGGCAGATGTCATAGGAACCGAACTACAGGGACCCATAAGGACATAGCCAAAAACGGTATTAAGAGCATCAGGCATACCTCTAGGAGTTTGAACTTTACCTTCTAATAATAACTGAGAAAAGATATCAGCTCCAAGCAATAAGTCCACCTTACCAGATAGATGAAACCGAGGATCTGCCAACTTTAAATTAGCAATATAAGACCAATGCCCAACATCCAAACTAACAACGGGTAGGTCCTCACAAATTTTTGGCAACACAAACGCCTCACAATTAAAAATAGGATCCACTCTATCCACAGGTTTTATCTGAAGATCAACTCGACCAACCACTGTACTTTTTATAGCACCAATACCTTGTACCGATAAGGTAGCAGAAGAATGTCTAATACCTAACTGACGAATACAAGACTGAGATACAAAAGAGGTCATGCTGCCCCCATCAATTAAAGCTCGAACAGGTTGATACAATCCACAACCATCCATAATTTCTACCACAGCAGTAGCTAACAAAACGCTCGAGTTTTTTGAGGCAACACTACCTAATGATGCAGCGTGTGAGCTCAATGTTCCAGTATTAACCTGAGCATCAGAAGAAGCAGTAGTTGGAACGGCAGCAACAGAAGTAGCGCCTTGAGTGGCACTTTCAGAACTTTTAAAATGTAAAAGACTATGGTGGGATGAATTACAATGACAACAACGAGAGGTGACACTACAACTACGAGAATCGTGTTTTTCTAAACATTTAAAACAAAGACGCATTCTCTTACAAGCGTTGTACCGTTCATAAGGAGATTTATTTAAAAATAAAGAACAATCTTTTAAATGGTGATCGGCAGAACATAACAAACAAGTCGTCGCATTAGGCTTCGAAAAAAAACTATAGCGATTATTGACTTTAGAACCATTTTTATTTGCATTGTGTTTAGAAGGCGATTTATTTTTTCTATTAGAATCCTTGGGAGAACAAGGCGACAACAAGGATGAGTCAAACGAAATGCATTGACTTTCCAGGAAATCAGATAATTGAATAAAAGTAGGCATTTCACTAGACCCATGTAATAATTCAAACCGTTGGTGAGTCTCCTCGTCAAGCTTGGTGAGAATTTTGTAAGCTAACACAAAATCCGAAATTTTATAACCCAAATTTTCTAAAGCTGATAAATTTTCCGAAAAGGTATCAATTAAATTACTACAACTATCAGAATTCTTAAACATAGTTGCGGGAGCTTCTTCAATTTTGCACCAATGTGCCATTGCACGCAAACGTTTATTTAAATACCTATTTTTTAATTTATCATAAATCCTAACATAATTTTCTCTAGCTAAAGGCAAGGATTTAGCTAACCTTAAAGGAGGCCCTTCTAAACTTTGAATCAAATACGTTAATTTTTCCGTATCATCAACGTTAGGTCTACGGTGCACAAGCGCATCGAACAAGTCAAAAAAAGTAATTGCTGACGTAAACTCACCGGAAAATTTAACTAATTCTAACTGCGGCAAGCGAACATTACTAGGAGATTGTACTGCATTCGAAGCGGCGATATTTTGCTCATTTTTTTGACTATTATCATCATTTTCAAAGAGATCCGCGAAATTAGCCTTGATCTGATAATAATCATTTAAAAATTGGGAACGAATAATGTCCTCAGAATCTAATTGAGCATCCGTAGGTTCAGATTTCAAAAGATTTGTAACGATGTTTTGATGATTTTTATTAAAACTCTCCAAAACATCGTCTAACTCTGAGTACCGAACACGAAAAAGCGACTGCTTATGAACCTCTGTAAGAGAAGAATTGGATAAACGCAATAACGTTTCTAAATCGTTCATTGCCATTCTCCTTTGAAACGTATATTTTTTCAATTTATCAGCCATTATGGAGAAAAAAGAATAAAAATTTGTTTAACGTAATCAACGATAAAACTAAAAATACAAATAATCAACGATCCCCTGGTCAAGCTGCCACTGGCATAAAGAGAACGCAATTTTAACTATAATTAAATTCAAATAGCTAATATTTTACAAGTTTAATGACCTAAACAATTGAATTTAATAATTTATCAAAAAACAAGAATTTTTATCAAGCGGCCGCAAACCGACTTTAAAATTCGAAACTTACAAAATTCTATGTACCTATTGAATACCTGTAAATTCATTCAAGGTCAACCAATTGACATTACCTGCTACACAAGAAAAAAAGCAAAAACTGTACGCAATGTTTTTTGGGCGTTATTTCAAAATACACATTTTATTATATTATTCAAAATTAATTGTTAACAAGCAATATTGTATACAAGCGAGGAAAAACAAGCCACCCCAACAATAATTGAACAATTAATTATAAAAGCAATAAAGTTTAAATTCTTTAAAAACCGACTATCAAAACACCTCAAAAAAACAATATCCACGTTCGAAGTGACCAAAATGTGCGATCTTTGATGTTAGGATCTCAAATAGGGGCTGATTATTTGTTTTCTAAAGGAGCTCTGACACCGGTTCAATAAAAAACTTAAACATGAGCAAAAAAGGAATAGAATAACTAAATGAGGCGCAAAGAGGTCCACTTATCAATTCAATCCCTGCATTTGGTCTTCAAGAGGGCCCTCAGCTGCATTTAACACTGCACCAAGTCCATACACGAAAAAAGCCTTACCAGCTAGGCTTTTACACCGGCAAACGAGCGAGCCGTTGGTTGAGTAGCAACTTATATATATAGTGGCTAAACACCCCTTTAGGGGTTACGCCGCTTACGCTCTCTAGATCTATGTTTTGAGGTAGATCAGTCCTCATGTTCGTTATTTAATTTTCTCTGTTATTTTTCTCCACTCTTTCCTGTCTCTGGTTTTCCCTTTCCAATGTCGTATGCCCGCATTGTTGAGATCACTTACTACTTCTTGTAACCATGTAGATCTTGGTCTTCCACGTCTTCTTTTGCCAGCTGGTGTCCATTCCAATATTGAGTATATCGTCGTAGTTGATCCGGATCTCCATATGTGTCCTAGCCATTTTGCTCTTTGCTGTTTTATTTTACATACTATATCCTCCTCAATTTCTTCCAGTAACTCAAGGTTCGTTCTTTGTCTAAATTCATTGTCATTTATTTTTATTGGTCCTAATATTGCTCTTAGTATTTTTCTTTCTTGTATTCTAAGGTTTTCCTCTTGTTTTTTTGTCATGCTAAGAGTTTCGGCTGCATACATCATCGTCGGTCGAATTATTGTTTTGTATACTTTCATTTTTGATTTCTTACTCAATAACTTATTTTTAAGTAATTTTTTATTTGCATGGAAGCTCTTATTTGCTGTAATAATCCTTTCTTTGATTTCGGTTTCTCTTTCTCCATTGTTTGTTATTAATATTCCTAAATATTTAAATTTTTCGACTTCTTCAAAAGTGTATTCTCCTACTCTAACCTTTCTGTTTTCAAAGTTTTTGTCAAATCTCATTATTTTGGTTTTCTCTTGGTTTATTTTTAATCCCATTACTTTTCCTTCTGTTACCATTTCGTTTAACATTCGTTCCATTGTTTTTCTATTTTTTGTTATTAGCACAATATCATCAGCGTATGCTATTATTTGTCCTTCTCTCGTTCGGAGGGTGCCTTTGTTGATCTTCCTGACGACGTATTCTAGGGCAAGATTAAACAGAGTTGCTGATAATGAATCTCCTTGTCTCACCCCTTTATTGATGACAAATTCTTCTGTGTCGCCTACTTGAGTTTTTATACTAACTACAGTTCTACTCATTGTCATTTGTATTAATCTTCTTAATTTATGTTGTATTCCCATTTCTTTCAGAGCTACCATTAGTTTTGATCTATTTATTGTATCAAATGCTTGTCGAAAATCTATAAAAAGCAGTTCAATTTCTATTTTATATCCATGAGCTTTTTCCATAATTTGTTTAACTGTATGTATGGCATCTGTTGTAGACTTTCCCTTAACAAATCCGCATTGATAGTGTCCTATGATATTCGTGGTAGCTTCGGTCAGTCTTCGTTGTATTAAGGCGGACATGATTTTATATGCTGTGTTTAATAGCGTCAGTCCTCTGTAGTTTTTACACATCTGTTGATCTCCTTTTTTATGAATCGTGATAATTTGTCCTTTGTACCATTCTTCCGGCATTTTTTCTTCGTCCCATATGTCTTTTATTAAATTGTATAATCTATCTTTTAATTCTTCACCACCATATTTTATAAGCTCCATATTGATACAGTCCGATCCTGAGGCTTTACCATTACGGCTGCTATTAATAATTTCCTCAACTTCCTCTTTTGTTGGTATTTGTAGCTGGTTTCCTAACATCATTGTCTCTTCTCCTCTGTTTTCATTTAGGTCTTGATCTTGTTGTTCTGTTAATAATTCTTTAAAATAGTTAGTCCAAATTTCTTTATACTCTTCATCGTTTTCTGATACTTTTCCATTTTTATCTTTTATGCTTTTTATCTTTCCTTTAAACGTTTTGTTCTGCTCACTAATTTTCTTATAGAATTCTTTTGTGTTTCTGTTCTTACTCTCTTTTTCTATTTCTTTTATCTTATCATCCAACCACTCACGTCTAATTTTCCTTATTTTTTTCTTACATGCATGCCTTATTATATTGTATTCTTCCCTATAATCCTGTCTATTTGTTCTTATCCACATTTGTCTCATTTCTACCTTCTTTTTTAACATTTTATGGCATTCTTCATTATACCATTCTTGTCTTTTTTTGTTTCTTTTTATCCCTACGTGTACTTCCGCTGTTTCATTTATACATTTTTTTATATTTCTCCATTCTGTTTCTATATCCTTTGTAGGTTTAGATTGTTCCTTCAGTTTTTTGTTCATGTCATCAGCATATTTAATCCTTATGTCTGGAGTATTCAGTTTTTCTACGTGCCATTTATTTTTTGTTGTCGTGTTTTTTAGTGTTCTTTTGACTTTTTGTCTTACTTTTGCAGTCACCATAAAATGGTCTGTGTCTGCATGTGCACCTCTGTAGGACCTCACGTCTGTTACCGATGTTTGCTTCCTTCTTGTAATCAGAATATGGTCTATTTGTGACCATGTTTTTTGGTCTGGGGAAATCCACGTCACTTTATGGTATTTGGGATGTTCGAATTTTGTACTAACGATAATCATATTGGTACTAGATGCTAGATTACATAATCGTTGGCCATTGTCGTTAGTTTTTTCGTGTATTGTGTGCTTACCTGCTACTTGGTTAATGTAGTCTTCCTTACCTATTTGGGCATTAAAATCTCCCATTACCAGTATTGTGTCTTCTCGAGGTAACTTCTCCATTTCTCGTTCGAGTTCCTCATACAATTTGTCTTTTTCCTCCGCAGTAGCACTTTCAGTTGGGGCATATACGTTTATGATTGATATATTAAATGGTTTGGCGTTAATTCTCAGGTAAGCCATACGTTCATTTATTGGTTTAAATTGCATAATGTTATTTTTTATTTTTCCCATAATTATGAAAGCAACTCCATATTGACCTTGTTTTTCATGTCCCGAGTACTGTAGTGTGTAGTTTTTTCTATTTATTTCTCCTTGACCTGCCCATCTGATTTCTTGAATCACTGCAATATCAATTTGGTATCTTTCTAGTTCTGAGACGATATCCTGCATTTTTCCTGGTTCAAGCATTGTTCTGATGTTCCACGTACTTATTTTTAGTTGATCACATTTTTTCGGTTTTTTATTATATTTTTTTGTGTTCGTATGTTTTATTTTATCTAATCTGTTCAGGTCCTTTTCCTTTGCCATTTTCGTGTCCGTTTTTTGTGTTGTATCCAATATTTGTTTTTTTATCAGTTTTTTGGCGTGTCCTGCTTTGCCCTTTCCAGTTCATTCTTCTCTTTGTTCCATTTCCATTCAGTCCCGTCAATAATTAATTTTTGATAACCTACTCTAGTGTTCTTACCGTTTTCTTTTTGAAATTTTGCAATTCTCCGTATTTCTTGTTGTATTTTCATCTCTTCTTGCGTTAGATCGTTATTGATATATATTTCCGTCTTTGAATTCCTTAGTTTGTTTTTGTTCTTCATAATTTTTATTTTTTCATTTTTGTTTTTTAGTTTTACAAGACATGTTTTGTCCCCTATTTTATAAGCTTCTTCTATTTCTACTTTAATACCTAATTCTCTTTCCACGAAATCTGCCATAACCTCATTGACTACATTTGGGTTATTTGTATCCATCGGTAGACCCTGGACAATAACATTGTTAGCTTTTCTCTCTTTCTCGAACTTTTCTACCTTCATTTTCACTATCTTTAGTTCCTGTTTCATTTCATGAGTAGCAACTTACGAGCTGTTAAATGTAGAGCAACTTGCGAGCCATTTATTGTAGAGGCACTAGCTTCTCTTACTTTTGACGAACACTACTAGGCTCCAGTTTTTGCACTCATTAAAGCAAACCTCTTTTCTATCGCGATAAAAGGCAAAATAACTAGAGTTGGGACTATTTGCCTTCCTCGTGTAAATAAGTTAATTCAAATTTAAATGAAAATACAACACCTCGTATAAAATTAAAAAAGTTTGATATCTGATGGTTGTATCTTAAATTTTAGACCAGGGAGAGATTTTTATGAAGAATAACTTTTTTTCGCAGAAGTGATAATAAAATAGTTATCATAATTGTAATGAAATGATGAGTATCCGTAATTTGAGAAAAAATTGAATTTTTTTTTCGATTAGAATGATGTAATTGTATATTTAGACATAGTTTCTAATTTCAAACAACTTTTCATAATAGCATATTTTGATATTCTGTAATATAAAGGTAATTTACTCTTTAACGAAATTCATATTTTTGACATAACTCGTATAAAATTGATAAAATTTGATATCTGATGGTTATGTTTCAAATTTTTGATTAGTCAGAGCATTTTAATTAAGAATAACTTTTTTTCGTAAAATTGATAATAAAAAAGTTTTCCATGTGGTTCCTAGCTACGCAGACACACTGTATAAGAGCTTCTGTATAAGAATTTTTAAATTTCAATGTCATTCGGATTCAGCATAATCAAAAACAAAATAAAAACATATTTGATCAAAGTAAAATGATCAATTTAACGATATTTTTAAAATTATTTAAACAAAGCAATTGTTATTGTTTAAACAATTAATAAACAATTAGCGGCCAAATCTGCAAGTAGAACTTTTTACTTTAACATGTACATATTGATGTGATCTTGATTATTGATATGAGATAATATTCTTATATGTCATTTAATTTAATCCATGCATTAATCATAATCTAATAATTTACCAGATCACATATCAATATGTTTTTAATCTCAGGGCGAATTATAAAATTAATTACTTACTCTCGTGGCTTCTAAGTATTTCTTAATGGTTCCTAATCGGGATAGGAAAGAAAAGAGTAAAATAATAACACATATGGGTTACAATTGTAATCAAAATATTGTTTATTTTATTTAACTGGCAATCACTGCTTAATATTTGCTATATCTTATTATTCTTAAACATAACATTTACACATGGGAATCTTATTTCCTTTTGGTTTCCAATTGAAAGTTTTTATTAACATTTAACTATTATGATTTATTAGCAACAATTCTATTTAAGTTTGATGAAGCTTTTCTGATATTATTGATTATGTTTCTTCAATTTTAAATGTGGTATTTAATACGAAAAACCCATACATTCATGTCCAAACAAATGAGACTGACCTTTTTCTGGTGAACTGAGAATGTCTTCACACAAGACCCGTTTCCTGCTATCCTTGGCTGCAATCAAAACCTCGTCCTGGCTTCCAGTAATGTTCTCCTCTGAAACTAGCTCGTATAGCTCTCGTTTCCTGCTTCTGTCGTGATGCTGTGTTCTACCTTTTTCGAAACTGCAATCAGCTACCGGGAACTCTTGGCTCAAAAAGGTTCTTTTACTCTCAACCTGGCCTACCTCTCGTTCCACGATAGATACTCCACACTCACGGAACTACACCGGCTTTCTCACTCTCCGTACACTACCGTCTACTACTCGACTTCACTTCTCGACAGCTCAAAACATTCTGATCTCTATTTGTCATTCATTCCCCTACTTTCTAAATATCCCTTCCAGATTCACAAATCAAACTTCCACCACCAACTCTCATTCGCAGTACTTCTCAAAACCAATTTTTAATCTTTCTAAATATGCTTAATGGATTTCAAAAGAAAAATAGTTAATTCCCATTCTAAAATTACTTTCTACTAATTACAAAATTTAATGATCTATTATCTACTTCCACTAAGTCTTATTTAGCATCGGCTAATGATCGAACCTTCCGCGAACAACGATAATGACCTATCATCGATTTCACTTGAGTTTTATTTTAAGCGCATTGTCCCGAGTTTCGTTTAATCACTTCTTAAAATTAAATATAACAATTTGTTGTATACAGGTTGTTCTAAATTTATATGCCCGTGGTTGAGAAAATTGAAAATATTTTATATTAAATTGAATTTTATCTATAATTATCAAAATTTAATTTTCATATCAAATAGAAATATAACAAATCCCCGCCTTGTATTCGATAAAATTTATCTGCATTTTTAAATAAATTTTCTCGAGGCAAAACCAACTCCCTGTATATTTCCTTACTTTAATCTACGTCTTATATCCTAACTTACTATCTACTTCATGTATCTGTCTTTTATTCGTGATATTTGTATACATCGTGAATATTATAAATTCCTCGGATCTTTTCCGAGTTCCTGTGCCTCAACTCATAACTATTTATCCCATTTTCATTATTCACGATGTACGGGCCTTCGAAAACAGGCATCAACTTTGCGCAAATGCCCCCAGGAAGATTTGATACTCGTAATGCCCTCACGAGTACTTTTTCACCCTTTTGGAAAGTCACTGGTCTTCTTTTTCTATTTTGTTCCTGTCTTTGGATATATTTTTCGTTGCTTCGCCGTAATCTTCTCTGTACGGTTTCAATCACCTGTTGATATTCTTTTGGCTCTTGGTCTTCCCATGGCCTTATCGGCAGTACACCCTTCATGATGTATTCTGGGGTCTCTTTTGTTACTGTGCTCGGAATTGTATTTAGATACCTTTCTATTTCCGCCATTTTCATGTCCCAGTGGCGATGTTGACCATCTGTTGCAATGCGAAGAAATTTCGTCACTTCCTGTATGAATCGTTCCGAAGGATTACTCTGTGGATGCCTGATGCTGACAAAATTTGTCTCTATTCCTCGTTCTCGAAGTTGTCCCTTGAAACGATCATTTCGGAAATACGTTGCATTGTCCAGTAGAATCTTTTTTGGTGTTCCTACTATGGCTATAAAATTGTCGATTTTTCTTAATATTTCTTCCCCCTTTGTGGTGCGGCAACTATATAATTTTACGTATTTTGAAAACACATCCACCATTACCAGAATATGTTTGTTCCTTTTAGTGGTCATAATTAGATCGCTTAACATATCTATTGCTACAATGTCTAGTTTGTTTCGGGCTTCAATATTTTTGGCAACATTTTCGTTTTTGAAATTCCGACTCTTATATTTTTGACATACATCGCACTTCTGGGTAATTTCCTTTGCAATGCGGTAATCCTGTCGGCTTATGTAATTTTCCCTAAAAACGAGCCAAACTTTTCTGCTACCGATATGCCCATTGTCCTCATGTAATTTCTTTATTATCTTTTCGGCCAATGTCTGTGTCACTAAATATAGTTCCTTTCCGTCTATTCTCTTAAAATATATGTTATTTTCTACTTCCGCTCTTCTTTTCTCTCTTTCCTCTAGGTCTTCCTGGTTTGTCCTTATCTCATTTAACGAATATATCCCTTCTTCTTGTATTAATCTATTTAGTCCCACCTGTAGAGTAATTGTTTCCTTTTTTCCGGTGTCCTCATCCCGTGTTAGAGCGTCGGCTATTATGTTGTCTTTTCCTTTTATATATCGGAACTCAAAATCATACTCCTGTAATAATAGAATGCCTCTATGTATTCTATTATTTACTAATCTATTCTTCATGATATGTACTAAAGCTGCATGGTCTGTTTCGATTGTGAATTTTGCTCCCAATAAGTAAAACCTCAATTTGTTTACGCAATATAGTACACTGGCAAACTCCAATTCTGTAACACTATATTTTCTCTCATGTGTTTTAGTCACTCGAGATATAAAACATATCGGTACTTCTTGGTCGTTTTGTATTTGAGACAGAACTCCTGCAAATTTTTGTATGGACGCATCAGTTCGGAGTATAAAAGGTAAATTGTAAATGGGGTGGTATATTTTCGTTCCTTTTGAGAATTCTCGTTTTAATGATTCGAAAGCTTCCTCCTGTTCTTCTT
Organism: Diabrotica virgifera virgifera; assembly: GCF_917563875.1. NCBI lineage: Eukaryota > Metazoa > Arthropoda > Insecta > Coleoptera > Chrysomelidae > Diabrotica > Diabrotica virgifera. Next base: position 142,924,367 of record NC_065444.1, on the reverse strand, counting down.
TCCAATTCCATTTTATTCCTTTTTTAAGCAATTTTATCAGAGGGATTTCCTTTTGGCTCAAATCGGGAATCAGCTTTTTAAAATAATTTATCGTGCCAAGAAAACCTCTCAATGTTTTCAAATTCGTTGGTCTTGGGTATTCATCTATGAGCTTGACTCTGTCTTCGGCTAATCTTACTGTTTTGGTGTCCAACTGAAAACCCAAATAAATGACTTCTTTTTGAAAAAATTGACATTTTTCAATGTTTAATTTCAATCCCGCTGTGTCCAATTCTTTCAGAATTATTTCTATGTGTTCCAGATGACTCTGAGTATCTTGTGAAAAAATTAATAAATCATCGATATAATGAACTATGAAATCTTCATGGCGATTCAAAATGGTATGTAGAGCTCGGACGAGTGCAGCACAAGCACTCTGCAATCCAAATGGCACTACCTTAAACCGGTAGACAATACCATCAATAGAAAAAGCGGTGTAGTTTCTACACTTTTCAGCTAACGGTATCAACCAAAAACTGTGTTTTAAGTCAATTTTCGAAAATATGTGTGACCCGGTGATTCTTCCAAAAATGGCCTCGATGTTTAGAGGTGATTCATATTGTGATACAGTGTGCTGGTTGATATTCCTGGCATCTAAACATAATCTCAATTCTCCATTGCTTTTCTTTACTATCACAATCGGGTTAACATACGGTGAATCACATCTTTCGATGATTTGATCTTCCAACATTTTATTTATTTCTTCTTTCACCTCTTGTCGATACTTGTATGGAATCGGGTAAGTCTTTGATCGAAAATTTCCCAAGTTTTTCACCTCAAATGAATGTTCGTACTTTTTAGCCACTCTGTTTTCCTCATTGATCAAATTTTCGTAGTTTCTTAACATCAACCGCAATTCTTTTTCTTTCCCTTCTCCACATATCAATTTTCTGTCTTTTTTTTTAGATTCTTCACACATGTTTACCGTGCATTCTGCATCCTCGTTTGCATATACCTCCTCTTCAAATACCACTGTTTCAATCATATTCTTTTCACTTTCATTTTTTAGCTTTGTTTCTTCTTCTCCTGAGCTCGTCTCTTCTTTTGAGGAATCCCAGGTTTCCTTTGTTTCTGATACTCTCAAATTTTCTTCTTCTGGGCTCAACTCTTCTTTTGAGGAGCCACAGGTTTCATTTTCTTTTATCCTTTTCTGACTTTTTCTCCCTTTTCTTCTTTGTCCTTGCTTCGTTGCCAAATTCATTTCCACTGTTTGTTCTTTACCTGATTCGTCCGTATTTTGTTTCTCCTGTTCCTTGTCCTGTTCCTTTTCTTTTTCTTCTGTTAGTTTCATCGTATTATTTTTAAAATCTATCACTACATGTTTTTCTGCCAATTCGTCAACTCCTACTATCATGTCATGTGACATATTTGGCATTATTACACATTGTAGTGCATACATATTCTTACCCAGTTAATGCATACATTACTCGTATGCCTTCATTTATAGTTGCCAATGTCCGTTTGTTTGCGCCCACTAAATTTACCCTAGGTATTTTGTAAATTAAATTTGTTAAGTTAACTTCTTCTATTAGTTTTCTGTTGACCAATGTTATTTCCGATCCAGTATCTATCATAATTTTAATTGGTGTCTCGTTGATAAATCCATCCACAAATTTTAAATTAATTCCATTTTTCTTTTCGTTGTTTCCTGCCAATTTATGAAACTCCTTGGGGTGACAAAAGATTCCTGTTTGTTTTTTTGTTTTTAGTGAGCGCCGTCGTGAAAAGACGCCGGTTGCTCATTGTTGTTTATATTTTCGTCATAATTTCTCTCTCCGTCATATTCTTCTGTCTGGGTATTATTTACCTCTCTTCTATTTTCTCTTGGTCTGTCGGATCTGTTTCGGTTTTCTCGATATCCCTGTTCATTTTGTCTACCATTATTTCTGTTTTCTTGATTTGAGCGTGTGGTGTTTCTATTCTGGTATTCTCGATTTCTGTCCTCATTCCATTGCCTATTTCTTTGTTCATAATTTCCTCTTCCGTTGTCTCTATTTTCGTTTTCCCTTCTGGGATTAAAATCTCGTCTTGTATAGTCCCTCCTATTTTGATTTCTATCTCGGTAATCTTGTGTTTCTCGGGGCCTGTAATCTTCTCGCGACTTTCTTGATTTTCTTTCTCTTAGACGTGATTCTCTTATTTGTAGGAATTGGCATAAACTATCTATGTCTTTGTAGTTTTGCAATGTGATATGGTCTTCCAGCGTTTCCTCGAAATGTCTTGCAATCAGTTCGACTAATTGTTCCGATGAGTAATTATATTGTAAATGTTTTGCATTATTGTAAATTTGCAAAGCATATGTCCTTTCTGATACACCCATCCTATCATTGTATTTCCCATTTTGCAATTCCTTGTTAATTTCCAATTGTTGGACTTTTCCCCAGAAATAATTCAAAAATTTTTGTTCAAATTGTTGCCAATTGCCGAATTCTTCTTCTTTGCTATCGAACCATAGGCTTGCTTCATATTTGAGATGGTTTCTGATAGTTTCTTTTGCTGTTTCGAAATTTCCGATGTGCTGTATTTTCTTTTTCAGGCTATTTATGAACGGCACTGGGTGTAATCTTCTTACATCCCCGCCAAACCTTATCTTCACGTCATCTGTGCTATGTATAACCATTTCTCTTCTTTCTCCGACATTCTGTTGCGTCCTGTTTTCGGTGACTTGTTTTTCTATTTCTGTGATTCTTTTTTCCACTTCTTCTCTGTCTACTTGAATAGCATTTTCTAACTTATTTTCCAAATTTTCTAGTTCCTTTTTCTGGCCGTTCGTTAACTCCTCCATTTTGTTTTGAATTATCATTTCTTGTTCTTTCATGTGGTCCTTCATTCTAATTTCTTGTTCTTGCATGTGGTCTTTAATTTTCATTTCTTGCTGTTCTATCTCGTTTTTCATTGTTGTCAAACATCCTTTTATTTCCTTTTCATACTTTTCTATGCGTTCCTCTATTTTCTTATTGTTCTCTTCTATTGCTTGTTTTGTTTCCTTTTGATTGTCATCCATTTTTTGATCCACTTTATCCATTTTCTTTGATGTTTCTTCCTGATTTTTATCCATTGTCCTTTTTGCTTCATCCATTGCTAGTTTTGTTTCCTCCTGATTTTTATCCATTGTCCTTTTTGCTTCATCCATTTTTTGTGACTGGAGTTGCATCAGTTGTAATAGTTTATCTATTCCTGATAATTCTTGCTGTTCTGATGCCATGATTGTCTTGTCTAAAATATCTTCTTGGTCTGAATGTTCTTTTTGTTTTTTGTTGTCCTTGCTTTGGCTTCTTGTCACAGACATTTGTTTTCAAGAAGTACTGTCCCCGCCAAATATGAAATTTTACTAGTATGTTACCAAGACGACTTTTTCTCACCCAAATATTATAAATTGTCAATAAATATATCAAATGTAAATATCGTAAAAATAAAATATTAAATCAGTTATGTAAAATTTGTACCTAAAGAGATCTAAAATTTTATGTTATCAAATGTAAGTATCTCACTTTTTACCACAGGCATATAAATTTTCAAATACCGGCTTTACTCTTTCTATCCTTCAAATTTGCCACTAGAAATACTTTACAATGCTTTCCACGTTGGACGACAGTTGATGTGATCTTGATTATTGATATGAGATAATATTCTTATATGTCATTTAATTTAATCCATGCATTAATCATAATCTAATAATTTACCAGATCACATATCAATATGTTTTTAATCTCAGGGCGAATTATAAAATTAATTACTTACTCTCGTGGCTTCTAAGTATTTCCTAATGGTTCCTAATCGGGATAGGAAAGAAAAGAGTAAAATAATAACACATATGGGTTACAATTGTAATCAAAATATTGTTTATTTTATTTAACTGGCAATCACTGCTTAATATTTGCTATATCTTATTATTCTTAAACATAACATTTACACATGGGAATCTTATTTCCTTTTGGTTTCCAATTGAAAGTTTTTATTAACATTTAACTATTATGATTTATTAGCAACAATTCTATTTAAGTTTGATGAAGCTTTTCTGATATTATTGATTATGTTTCTTCAATTTTAAATGTGGTATTTAATACGAAAAACCCATACATTCATGTCCAAACAAATGAGACTGACCTTTTTCTGGTGAACTGAGAATGTCTTCACACAAGACCCGTTTCCTGCTATCCTTGGCTGCAATCAAAACCTCGTCCTGGCTTCCAGTAATGTTCTCCTCTGAAACTAGCTCGTATAGCTCTCGTTTCCTGCTTCTGTCGTGATGCTGTGTTCTACCTTTTTCGAAACTGCAATCAGCTACCGGGAACTCTTGGCTCAAAAAGGTTCTTTTACTCTCAACCTGGCCTACCTCTCGTTCCACGATAGATACTCCACACTCACGGAACTACACCGGCTTTCTCACTTTCCGTACACTACCGTCTACTACTCGACTTCACAAGAATCTACAGGTCGAGCAAGTCTCGTAAATTTCACGATTGCGAGCCACGCTTCACGCAACCGTGTTTGCGTACTTGTGTTTCGAGTTGCGTGGTCTTGCGGAGTTACATTTACCAAATTTAAATCCGTTCCAACATGCTGTCAAAATTAAATCAATATGTCAATATGGCTACTGGGTGTAAAAGATAAATCTTATTCTATCTGTTCTTAATGAGTTTTAGATAATTTTAGTTGTATTTCTTTGTAATTTTGTGTTGTACAAAGATTAATTTAACATTTTCTCTGGAAGTATTAATTTAGAAAGATAATTATGCTTCATTGGTGTTGTGTTTTGAAGTGTGAAATGCAAAGTAATTGTGATAAAGTTCACTTTTAAACTGAACTAAATAAGGTATCTGAGAGACAACAATGGTTAAATGCAATACAATGTACAGGTTTTACTAGCGAAATGAAAATTTTCCTGTCCTGTCTGCTGTAATCATTTTATATCTGGTAAGTTACAATTACAACAGTAACGATTTTTGAAGATGTTAACATTTTAATCTTATAGGAAAACCAGCCGACTTAATCGATAATAACAATCTCCAGATTGGGTTCCTTCAATAAATATGGGCTATAAACACAATGAAATAAGTTCCCCAAAATCTAAAATGGAGTGGTATCAAAGGAGAATTAAAGGAAAAAATATTCATATTGAAATTATTTATAAGGCACTGGACTGTCTTAAATTCTACAATAATACTAGGTGGGTAAATGATTTTAGACATTTTTCATTAAGAGTAGATTAAGATTAAGTAGATTTTCATTCAGTAGATTTAAGACTTGTTTACACAGGTAGAGTAATGATGCAAGTACTTGATAGAGTAGAGTAACTCTACCTGTAAAAATGCTCAGCACAGTAGAATAGCTGGTAGAGTGTATAGTTGGAGTTAAGTAGAGTGACTAGCAACCTATGGCAAAGTAACTACTCTATGACCACCACTACTGCCAAAATGTCTACTCGGCTGCACACTCTACCCATGGAACACGCTCAATTATGGCAGAATAGAGTAGGTAGGAGAGTACATGGGGGCGCTGTCATTCTGGCTGGAATTGTGTTTTGTGTAAATAGTGAAAATGAAGTTCACCGAAGATGAAACTTTAAAACTTGTAGAGCTATAATACGGCGAATACCAGTGTTTATGGAATTTAGGTAGTGTATACTACAGAAATAAAAGTTTGCAGCAAGCTGCGGAGGATGAAATCGTCGAAAGAATGGCAAAGGGGGCTTTGGAGTAAACGAGCTTAAGCAAAAAATTAAGAATTTAAGGTGCACTTATAATCAAGAGTGTTTAAAAATACAAAAATCGGTTTCACTATACTAGCATCAGTAATATACTTGTACTCTCCTCATGTGAATGGTATCAAGCCATTTTTGGTAGAGTACTACCGCTACCCTACTCTCCTCAAAACTCTACCCATGTAAACAAGTCTTTAGAAACAGTGGAAAATGAGGTAGCTAGTAGAGTAAAATATACTGGTTTAGCAAATTACAATGTTTTAAGGTAATACAGTAGCGATAAACAGGTAGCCAAAACGTGTTCCAAGATTGTCACTGTAATTTTGAATATTTTTTCGAGGCATTTGGCACACGTATTCGTAAAATAATAAAGAATGGCGGTACAGAGCCCAATTTGAAAAATATATTAATATGTGGAAATTACTCTGTAATTATACAATATTTAAAAAACGAGCCTGTACCGCCATTAAGAAGAACAAAAAAATACACTTTCTTCAAATAAACTTTTTTTTTCCGATGCCTAGATTTTGTGTAATTTTGGAACTACTAATGAAATAAAAAATTTTAGTAGTTCCAAAATAACACAAAATCGGATAAAAAAGTTGTATTTGAAGAAAGTGTATTTTTTTGTTCTTCTTAATGGCGGTACAAGCTCGTTTTTTTTATATTGTATTTAATTACAGAGTAATTTCCACATAATAATATATTTTTCAAATTGGGCTCTGTACCGCCATTCTTTATTATATTACGAATATGTGTGCCAAATATCTTGAAAAATATTCAAAATTACAGCCGCAATCTTGGAACACATTTTCGCTACCTGTTGATCGATACTGTTTCCTCTTAAGATAGTTTTAATAGTTATTTATGATATAAGTATTAAAAGTACAATTTTAAGACGCGCATGTGAAAGTTAACTTGAAAAAATAATTTTATTAATGTTTTGACTTCCACATCAGATGTCATTGTCAAAATACAAAATATTTATTATTATTAGGTTTGTTCTAGCAAACAGTCAAACTAGTCAAAAACCATCAGCAAACAGTTGGTCAGTAAAAGAACATAATACAGTCACCAGTGCGATCCCCTCTACTCGCGCTGGTCCACTATTCGCTGATGGTTTCAAACTGATGCTAGAACAAACCTATTATTATTATGCATATCATTATCTGTAAATAATATTTCTTCTGATTGTTAATTGTAAAGGATAGAAAAATTACCATTTATTTCATTTTTTTTAGAATCAGCTGAGAGAAGTGGTCTACAAAAAACCAGGAAGGAAACGGAATATGTGGCTACGAAAGGCAAAAGAAAGGTTTACAAAGCAAATGTGACACATTTTTTTGAAATATTTAGGAATATCAGTAAATTGCATTAAAAAAATGTATGAAAAGATTTTGTTCAATAAAAATGTTTATATTTATCAAGGATGTATTATTTGGTATGGCCACATATCGTCAGTGATGTAATAATACATCCTATTTGTTTTTTCATGAGTTTTGTAAGAGAGACTAAAAACTTGTCTTAGGGTCACCTCCTGTTTTCATATGATATTTTTTGACTTGTTTTGTAGTAAATTAAACTATCTATGAACTACAAAACAAGTCAAAACTTACATATGAACACAGGAGGTGACCTTAAAACATGTTTTTCCATCTCTCATACAAAACTCATGAAAAAACAGATAGGAGGTATTGTCACATCAGCAAGGATGTACAGTGATAAGTGCCCTAATAACCGGCAAAATATGGGCAACATATTTAGTTGTGAGATAAAAAGAAATGAAACTAGTCGAGCTGGGAAATTTAGCGAAATTAACCTTTAAATTTACGTTATATTGATCCCACCTTTACACATATCGGAGGAGTATGTCAACTAAAACTGTCACTGTGACAGTGGTAGTTTCCAAACTCGTCTGATACGTCTGAAGGTGGTACACAATCAATACAATCTAAATGTATAAGTTAATATCGCTAAATTTCCCAGCTCAACTAGTTTCATGTCTTTTTATCTCACTACTTAATACATCTTTTGTGCTATTTTGCCGGTTATTAGAGCGCTCATCACTGTATTTCTGGTATATCCAGGGAATGTCTACAAAATATATTTTGAATGTCCAGAGAACATTCGTGGACATTCATGGAATGTTCCAATAAGACATTCAGGTAATGTTTAAAATGCTGACACAGGATTTTCCTGGGATGTTCAGGGAACATGTTTTCGGGGATATTCCAGGAATTTTTCAATGTCTGTGTACCTTCTATGGACCTATATGGAATATTTTGGTGTTATTTTACCGCCGCACTCCACTTGCGATTTGTAATCAGGAAGATTGAACACATTGTTTCAAATACAAGTCAATCCATTTGTGACTAAATAATCATGGATTGACTTCTATTTGAAAGAATGTGTTCAATCTTCACAACTACAAATCGCAAGTGGAGTCCGGCGCTTAGGGCTACTTCCTCTTCGGTATTATGTATTATACTACAGAAATCAGGAACTTTCCTTCTAAATATATGTATGCATCTTGGCCATCAAACATATTCTTCCAAACATTTTTTTAAGGGGTTACATAGGTCTTGTGGGTAAAAAAGTGACTTTAAAAAAATTATATCTCGAAAACTAAAATTTATTTTTATTTATAATTGGAACATGTAAAAGTATAGTACTTAAGGTAGTCTCAAAAAAAGTTTCAGCCAAAAATATTCATTTTTGTAGAGTTTAAGTTTTTTTGCGTTGGCAGCATAACTAGTCTCATCTGAAATCAAAAAGTTTCTTGTAGTTTATACCTCTGGCTAGAATATGAACAAAGGAATTAAAAAAAATTAAATTTGAAGATTTTACATAAGTTTAAACACATTTTTGACCCCAATTTTTCTCATTTTTAAAGTAGTTTTTTTTTATAAAACAAAAATGACCTCATCTAATAAAAAATCCTTTGTTCATTCACTAGCCAGAGGTATAAACTACAAGAAACTTTGATTTCAGATGAGACTGGACTTGTTATGCTGCTCACTGCAAAAAAGGGCTGTTGTGGAAAAATTGCAGTCAACTCTACAAAAATGAATATTTTTGGCTGAAATTTTTTTGAGAGTACTATACTTTTACATGTTTCAATTATAAATAAAAATAATTTTTAGTTTCCAAGATATAATTTTTTTAAAAAGTCACTTTTTTTACCTGCAAGACAACAACTTAACAAATTGTTGATTTCAAATTGTAACAATTGTTTTGCAAAGTATGCTGCCTTCTTGTATTTTCTGTGTTATCTTCATCATACAATTACTTCATCTAAAAACTTTCTGCGATATATTCGCAACAACAAAAACAAACAAAACAAAAAAAAAATAAAACAAAAGTTTAACCACCTTCACACCACAGAATCAAGCAATCAAGTTACACAAATTTTCAAACACCTCACCCGACACAGCGTCTCAAGTACGATTGCGCGAATTGGTAAATATAACTCCGCACGACCACGCAACTCGAAACACAAGTACGCAAACACGGTTGCGTGAAACGTGGCTCGCAATCGTGAAATTTACAAGACTTGCTCGACCTGTAGATTCTTGTCTCGACTTCACTTCTCGACAGCTCAAAACATTCTGATCTCTATTTGTCATTCATTCCCCTACTTTCTAAATATCCCTTCCAGATTCACAAATCAAACTTCCACCACCAACTCTCATTCGCAGTACAGTGGAACCTCGATAACTCGGATTAATCGGGACCACGACCGATCCGGGTTATCGAAAATCCGAGATAGCCGGAGAATATGGTAAAAATTAATAAAATACGGTATACTTACAGATAAACTCCGTTAGAATTGAAATAACATGAAATATATTTATAAATATGCACAGTATTACCTACTCATTAAAATTACTAAAGAAAACACCAAACCCAAACGTAAGCAGAACAATACCAGACACACAATACTAAAGACCATTGTTTATAAAAGAATTTTTTAAATAGTCTTTCCTAAACAATGCTGACAGTTTGAAATAAAAAGGAATAGATACTACAGACAGCTGGCTGTTGTTTCTGCGGCGTGTACTATGAGTCATTTTTAATCTCGTGTTCAAATTACACACATAAGTACACGACACAGAGAGTCTAGACACATTATCTCTCAAATATTATATTACATACATTTTTATTGTTGAAAGGATTGTCTGATAATTAACTATTTTGATTGGAAATAAGCCACAATTAAATTGAAAAATACAAAATATTGAAAATCAAAATGTTTATCTGATGAAAATCGGTCCGGGTTAGCCGGACTTCCGGGTTATCGGGGGCCGACTTATCGGGGTTCCACTGTACTTCTCAAAACCAATTTTTAATCTTTCTAAATATGCTTAATGGATTTCAAAAGAAAAATAGTTAATTCCCATTCTAAAATTACTTTCTACTAATTACAAAATTTAATGATCTATTATCTACTTCCACTAAGTCTTATTTAGCATCGGCTAATGATCGAACCTTCCGCGAACAACGATAATGACCTATCATCGATTTCACTTGAGTTTTATTTTAAGCGCATTGCCCGAGTTTCGTTTAATCACTTCTTAAAATTAAATATAACAATTTGTTGTATACAGGTTGTTCTAAATTTATATGCCCGTGGTTGAGAAAATTGAAAATATTTTATATTAAATTGAATTTTATCTATAATTATCAAAATTTAATTTTCATATCAAATAGAAATATAACAATATATATAAACTAACAAAAAAAGTTTTAGAAAAATATAAGCTTGTTTGAATTTTTCCGAAACAATGCATATTTTCGTTCTAATTGCGCTCCCCTATAATAAAAATATCAGTTTTATGAAAAAAAGTTATTTCTTCATAATATGCTCTGATGGTCATATGATGGTAATTTTGCCAAATTGGCAAAATTACATAATAAAATCACTAGCCAGTTGTGTCTGAGTTTTGAAAAGTAAGTTGTGCAAATTTTAGAGTTTTAGGTTTAGTAAATTTTAGAGTTTAGTAAAATTGTATCAAGGGGTCCCTCATTAGGGAAGGCACTTGTATAGAAGCGGTGCCGCCCAAAATCCCGACAGCCAAAATCCCGACAGCCAAAATACCGACGGCCAAAACACCGACACGCCAGAATCCCGACAGGCCAAAATCCCGACATGCAACAATCCTCGCATAAGTAAAAATTCCGACAACTACATTTTGAATATCTATTCTTTCCTTTTCAAAATATAAAAAACAGATGGTCATAAACAAAAAACAAGAAATAAATGTAATTATATATTAAAAACAAACTTATCAAACCTGTCGGGATTCTGACCTGTCGGGATTTTGGCCTGTCGGAATTTTGGCCTGTCGGGATTCAGGCGTGTCGGGATTTTAGCCGTCGGGATTGTGGCTGTCGGGATTGTGGCTGTCGGGATTGTGGCTGTCGGGATTTTGGCTGTCGGGATTTTGGGGTAGACTCGTATAGAAGAGACTGCCATACACAACCTATGCCATTGCAATGTGCTAATTGATGTGAGGAAGGAATTCATTGGCCAACTGAGGATTGAATCAGAAGAGATCCTAAAACTACTAACAGAGAAACTGTACACCTTTATTGAGGCAACAGGACTTACTAGGGTTTAATATAAAAACAAGGTATGATACAAAGGTTACAACCAAATGCCAGAGATCAAAGTAAAGAGCGCATTTAACAAAATAATAAAATATTTTAAAAAAATACAAACACAGCTCAATACTTACTGTTTCTAACTTTGCATTGTTGTAGAGCTTCATTGAATCCTTGGCATAATGACAAATCAGACTGTGTAGATGAACATTGTAAAAATTGCTTAATTTCCCAAGAACATGGGCCTTGTTCTCCAGCTGCTCCTGTCCCAGCATACTGTTGTTGGGGTGCTACTTGTTGTGGTGGCTGTTGGACAGGTGCTTCACTTGATCCACCACCACTGAACAATCCTAAAATATTGAGTAACATAATAATTACAATTCTGAAATTCTGAAACTAATTTCTTGTGACATGTTTATATTAACCCTTTGCACTCGTATGTCGCCCGTAGTGGCGGCAAGATGCGGTTTACCGTTGCACTCGTATGTCGCCGTATAGTCACCACAATACCTTTTTACTACGTCGCCGTATAGGCGGCATACCATGTTATATAATTTACAGCGGGTTTGTCTGTTCTGTCATTCCCTAAGCCCATTTCTAGTATTTCTAAATTGCTTTCTTAATTCTTTGTTGAGTACATGTTTATAGTGTTTTGTTAATTTTTTTGGTGGTCGAAGCCGTTTTTGTGTTTTTTGTGGATTTTTTAAAGGCTGTCAAAAACATACAAAATCGATATTAGTAAATGCTCTGCGATGCCAAAGGTCATCTAGCTAGACTTTATTTTATGTTTGCGAATATTTTCTGTTTCGGTCTTTTGTGCTTCTATCTATGGTACACATACAAATATTTTGCTGGTCTTCTAGCTCAGCGAATTTTGTTCTGGCTTTTTTATCCATCACATCCAATTGTTTTAGGTCTCTGAATAGGAACCATTTAGCGACGTATCTGGGTACGTTTACAGCTTCTCTAAGGCAGTTGTGTTCTACTTGAATATTATTTTTGTTGCTGTGACATGTGTGTCCCCATGCACGAGATGCATGTGTAATAATTGGTAGTATGATGCTGTTTATCAGTCTTCATTTTGTTTTCATAGCTAAGTTGCTTCTTCTTCCTGTGACTTTTCTTATTGCGGCTCTGACCGTTGCCGTTTTCTTGTCGCGTTAACGTGTGGTGTGAATGTTAGTCCTTGGTCCATTGTGACTAATGGATATTTAGCTTTTGCCATTCGACGCACTGTCTTGCACTGTTAGCTGTTCTTCTGGGTTATTTCTTATATTTTTAAAGATAACCGTTTCATTATTTTCTACTGGATACCTACTCCATTCGTCTATCGTATCCAGTGCCATCTGTAGAAAGTCTAATTAGTGTACTGGGTGTTCTTGAAACGTCTGCTTTATATATGCTGTACAGGAGGGGCAACAAGACTGCCCCTTACTCCACCTGGTACTCCAGCTTTTCTGATTCGGTATTCAGATAGAACTGGTCCTATCTGGACCCTGGATTTTCGGTTGCTTAGGTACGAGATAAGTTTCGTCACATCTCAGCTGTATGCATAATATCTCATTTTGTGTGCCAATCCTTCATGCCACTCTTTCAGGCTTTGCTTACATCCAGGAAGCTGCTCATGCATATGTCTTGTCGTTGAACCCAAATTGTGCTTCTGGTATTAATCCTAGCCTGTCTGTCTCTGATCCAAGTCTAGTTTGGATGACTCGCTCTAATATCTTACTGAATGCTGGAGGTATCTCGGACTGTAATTTTTCGGAGATATGTGGTTCTTTCCTGGCTTTGGTATCTTAATATCACGGGTTTCCTTTCATCGGATTGGGAAGAGGCCTGTATCTTAGTATTGCATTTGTTATGTTTGTTAAACATACAATTGCTTGCGAAGGAAGATAGGTCAGATCTCCTGTTAGTAATTTCGTCTGGACCACGTACTTTCTTGGGTGAACGTTTTCTGGTCAGTTCACGTATTTCTCTTGGCGATATAGGATTTATTATATTTTATTGGTTGGGCGTTTCTAGTTCTTTTTCTTCTAATTTTTCGATAAAGTCTATGTCTTCGTCCTGATAATAATTCGGTGTACACTTCCTCTTAAGACCCCTGATCATTTCGGCTTTCTATTCTACAGAATAGACGATTTTGTTTTCTCCGTGTAATACTGGAATGGGTTTTTATTGTTTTCTTAAAGTTCTGTGTAGCGTCGATATTTCTTTCATATTTTGGCCCCTTCCTCCATTTCTTTTACGTAATTGTTCCATTTTTTTTTCTATGTTCTATTAGTGCCTATTTAATTTGTCGATTAACAAGGTTTGTCCTATCTGGACTTCCTGATATTTTGTTTCTGGATAAGGTCAAATTTCTCACCTTTAGTACCATCCTTGGATTATAAGCTTTCATTCGACACTTCTTTTTCCAGCTTTGTCGTTCTACCTGGTATATATAACAGGTATGTAATCTTTGCTGAACAGTTCGGAAACAAGGTTGAAATATTGGGGTAGCAGCAATCTCAAAGAAAAGATTTTTGAAAATAAAGACATTTTGTAAAATGCCAATTAGACATACACAATTTTTTAAAAGAATATTTTAGCTTTTATCATTTTATACTCAGATTTTTATAAGTTTTTATATAGTTTTTACTTTGAATTTATATTATCTACTACTTTTACCAAGACAAAATTTCGTTGTTATGTTAGTATTTAACAACTAGGCTCTACATCCTCACATAATTTTCCCTGAAGATGATAATAAACATTATCGAAAGCTTGGAACTATTATAAAGAGTTTTCTTTGAGATTGCTGCTACCCCAATATTTCAACCTTGTTTTATATATATATATATATATAAAACACTTTTCGAGTTTCGGTGGGTTGGAGTCAATAAAAAGGGGCTGTTAGAATACTATTTTTTATTACTCGAGCTTTCGAATGTGTTTACATTCATTTTCAAGAGCTAAAAAGTAACTGATAAAGTGGAAACAAAGATCATGTAAAAATATAACTCACCAGATAAATCTAGATTGGTTATTAAAACTTGCTAACATTTAATAACCAATCTACATTTATCTGGTGAGTTATATTTTTACATGATCTTTGTTTCCACTTTATCAGTTACTTTTTAGCTCTTGAAAATGAATGTAAACACACTCGAAAGCTCGAGTAATAAAAAATAGTATTCTAACAGCCCCTTTTTATTGACTCCAACCCACCGAAACTCGAAAAGTGTTTTTTATAAACAAGTCAACAAAGTACTTCTTTTTTCTTTACATATATATATATATATATATATATATATATATATATATATATATATATATATAAAGAAGTTTGGTATTATTGACTGACAATATGTAGACTTTAGTTTTTTATTGAGGTTGCAGTCATTTATTTCTAAGGGGCAGGGTAAGAGAAACTCTGTGTTATAATCAAGCTTTCGCAAAATTTATTTGCTTCGTCAGGATTAGCTAAAATTATTATATAGTTATAAATAAATACAACGAAATGAAAGAACATTGCATAAAAATTAGTACAAAAAATTTACAACGTGAGGTTTGTTCCTTAATTTGACATTTCTACAAAACATAAAATATCTAAAAAAATCTTTATCCTAATGGTTTTCAAGTTCCAATGTTTTAATTTTTACAATTCATGATAAAAAATATGATTTAATAATTTAGTTCTAAATTTGACTAATGCCAGAAAGACATTAATATATATATATATAAATATAAATATATATATATATATATATATATATATATATATATATATAGATACAAGTTTTTATTGAGGTTGCAGTCAGTGTAAGGAGCAGGATGAGAGAAACTCTTTGTTACAATCGAGCTTTCGCAAAATTTATTTGCTTCGTCAAGATTAGCTAAAATGAGTATATAATTATAAATACAATGAAACTAAAGATAAAAGAACATTGTATAAAAAAGCACAAAAACTTACAACGTGAGGTTAGTTCATTAATTTAACATTTCCACAAAACATAATTATATAAAAATATCCTTATTTTAATCGTTTCCAAATTTCAATGTTTTAATTTTTACAATTTCTAATGAAAAATTTTGATTTATTAATTTAGTTCTAAATTTGATTAATGCCAGAAAGACACTCAATTAATGTCAATAAGACATTAAATAGGTATCTGTTTATTTTATTTTAAGTTGTTAAAAACTAGTTTTTTGATTATTACTTACTTGTACACTTTAAATTATGGAAGGTATAGATAGATATAAGTACATGTTTTGTTGATTATTGTTTTATTAATAAATTAAAGTGGCGTTAATTTTAAAAAAAATTTTAAAAATTTAATTTTTGAAATTTTGTCAGGGAATTTACTATTATTTAATTAGAATATCATTTATCGTAAGATAAAATATAATTATAGATGTTACTTAGTTTATTTATGTCTGTTCTTTTATTTACACATTGATATTTATTTATGCACACCATTTCTAAAAATTCTCTTTTATTTAGTTTATTTTCATGTTTTAATACCGTTGTTTCATCGAATTTGAATGTATGATTTTTGTTTATTGCATGATCTACTAATGCACATGTGTTTTTATTATTTCTAAGGTCGCTTTTGTGTGACGTTAGTCTACCTATTAAATTCCTGGATGTGTGTCCGATGTATGACTTATCGCAATTTTCGCATGGTATTTTGTAAACTACATTTGAGCTTTCCATAATACTAATAGGTGTTTTAGTTTTTGTATATAGTGATGCTAATGTCTTTACATTTTTAGTTGCAATTTTAACTTGTGGGTAGTTCGTAAATACTTTAGTTAATTTGGGTGATAATATTGGTATGTAAGGTAGTGATGTATAAGTAAATTGGGGTTGTAAAATTTGGTGATTTGGTGTTGTTGTTATATGTATGTCAGTCATTCTTTTCAGTCATATATTTTTATATAATTATGTTTTGTGGAAATGTTAAATTAATGAACTAACCTCACGTTGTAAGTTTTTGTGCTTTTTTATACAATGTTCTTTTATCTTTAGTTTCATTGTATTTATAATTATATACTCATTTTAGCTAATCTTGACGAAGCAAATAAATTTTGCGAAAGCTCGATTGTAACAAAGAGTTTCTCTCATCCTGCTCCTTACACTGACTGCAACCTCAATAAAAACTTGTATCTACATATTGTCAGTCAATAATACCAAACTACTTTATATATATATATATATATATATATATATATATATATATATAATGTTCGGAAAGGTTTCCGCGGTTAATACAATGAAACTTAAAGCTAAAATCAATATCAACAAAAGAATTAATATTAAAATTAAACTCACCAGGCTTCCGGGTTGAACCGCGTCGTTGGTTTCTAGGCCGAGCTTTCGACGTCCTCTCTGACCTCATCTTCAGGGCTTCCGGGGTCTCAGTCTCCTGAGGCTCCAGACACTACACTCACTACTCACTACTTCACTACTCACTGCAATACTGTTGTTGCTGACGCTGGGGCGGTCATTTATACCGTGGACTGATGTGACTGAGGTGGCGGAGTGTTAATTAGCGCGAAGACTATTTGGAGTGGCGCGATGATTTTTGACGGCGGGAATTGTATTTGTAGATGGAGCGGACGATGTTTTCTTTAGGAGGGGTCTCCAAGTCGAAGGTAAACGGATGCCGTCATCTCTTTTATTGAGACAATTTGGCCGTTTTTCGATTTCTATGGCTTCTCGGATAATCCTTTATTTATAGAAGCGGATGGGAGCTATGGTTCTGGAGTGTTCAAAGTCAATTTTGTGACCTGTATGAAGATGGTGTTGGCCTAGGGCTGAAACTGAATCGGAATTGCGAACAGATATGGAATGTTCATAAATCCTATTTTGGATTCTACGATTGGTTTGTCCTATGTAAGATCGGGGGCAGTCTGCACAAGGAATTTCATAAACCCCGTGTTGTTTATTTGGAATGTTGTCTTTGACGGATCGGACAAGAGATGAAAGTTTTTGTTGGGGGGTAAATACTGTTTTTATTCCTCGTGGTTTAAGAATTCTGTCGATTTTGTCAGTAACACCTTTGATATAGGGAAGAAAAGCTTTCGTATGATCAGGATCTGACTCTTTGGGTTGTGATTGAGCGGGAGATTGAAGTTTATGGATGCTCCTATCGATGTGATTTTCGCGGTAACCGTTTTGGATGAGGGCTTGTTTTAAAGAAGAGAGTTCAGTAGATCTACTTGCATCATCGGAAAGACGGATTGATCTGGAGACAAGAGTATTAATGCTCTTGTCTCCAGATCAATTAGTCTTTCCGATGATGCAAGTAGATCTACTAAACTCTCTTCTTTAAAACAAGCCCTCATCCAAAACGGTTACCGCGAAAATCACATCGATAGGAGCATCCATAAACTTCAATCTCCCGCTCAATCACAACCCAAAGAGTCAGATCCTGATCATACGAAAGCTTTTCTTCCCTATATCAAAGGTGTTACTGACAAAATCGACAGAATTCTTAAACCACGAGGAATAAAAACAGTATTTACCCCCCAACAAAAACTTTCATCTCTTGTCCGATCCGTCAAAGACAACATTCCAAATAAACAACACGGGGTTTATGAAATTCCTTGTGCAGACTGCCCCCGATCTTACATAGGACAAACCAATCGTAGAATCCAAAATAGGATTTATGAACATTCCATATCTGTTCGCAATTCCGATTCAGTTTCAGCCCTAGGCCAACACCATCTTCATACAGGTCACAAAATTGACTTTGAAGACTTCAGAACCATAGCTCCCATCCGCTTCTATAAACAAAGGATTATCCGAGAAGCCATAGAAATCGAAAAACGGCCAAATTGTCTCAATAAAAGAGATGACGGCATCCGTTTACCTTCGACTTGGAGACCCCTCCTAAAGAAAACATCGTCCGCTCCATCTACAAATACAATTCCCGCCGTCAAAAATCTTCGCGCCACTCCAAATAGTCTTCGCGCTAATTCCCACTCCGCCACGTCAGTCACATCAGTCCACGGTATAAATGACCGCCCCAGCGTCAGCAACAACAATATTGCAGTGAGCAGTGAAGTAGTGAGTAGTGAGTGTAGTGTCTGGAGCCTCAGGAGACTGAGACCCCGGAAGCCCTGAAGATGACGTCAGAGAGGACGTCGAAAGCTCGGCCTAGAAACCAACGACGCGGTTCAACCCGGAAGCCTGGTGAGTTTAATTTTAATATTAATTCTTTTGTTGATATTGATTTTAGCTTTAAGTTTCATATATATATATATATATATATATATATATATATATATATATATATATATATATATATATATATATATATATATATATATATATATAAATATATATATATATATATATATATATATAAATATATATATATATACTATATATATATATATATATATATATATATATATATATATATATATATATATATATATATATATATATATATATGTATATATATATGAAAAAACAAAAGATGTAGATCTTTGAAACACACTCAGTGATCAAAAGATCCTCAGGTACTGGTTTAACGACCACTCGTACGAAATCACGGAGGTTGAAGAGGGCGAAACACATTTCTAAGAACTGGTGTTTGGATCTTTGATTCTATTCGAAAAAATTTTCCCTGCCAGAAATAGTGGATGTGTGAGTTATTCGTAAGGGGATTTTTCCACATTCTCTATTTCATTTGTTTTATATATATATATATATATATATATATATATATATAATTACTTTATATATATATATATATATACAAGAAATACTGGATATTAGTGACTGTCGATATAAACAAACAACTAGTTTATTAGGGTTGCAGTCAGAAGGTTGGCCAGGATGTTAAAGAAACACTCTTTTGACTTTTTGTCTAGCTTTCGGAATGGTTTTATTCCTTTTTCAAGACTCTGTAATATAGATAAAAAGAAATATGTAAATTTTTATAAAATATCACAATTCGTCAGTTCAACTTACTAGTCGTTGAGATTATTTAAAAGCTTTATGACCCTCAACAATACTAACACAAACATAGAATACAGAAAATAATGGACAAAATACTATATATATATATATATATATATATATATTATAGTTTTGTTTTGGGGTTGCAGTCATTTATTTTTTAGGGGCAGGATAAGTAAAACTCTGTGTTATTACCTAGCTTTCGCAAAATATATTTGCTTCTTCAGGGTAAGCTGAAATGAGTATATTATAAATACAATGAAATTAAGTTAAAATACATTGTATAAAAAATAACAAAAAAGATAACATTAGAATAAGAATTATATATATACTATGTTTTGTGAAAATGTTTAGGAATAACCTCAAGTTGTAAGTCTTTTTTGTTATTTTTTATACAATGTATTTTAACTTAATTTCATTGTATTTATAATATACTCATTTCAGCTTACCCTGAAGAAGCAAATATATTTTGCGAAAGCTAGGTAATAACACAGAGTTTTACTTATCCTGCCCCTAAAAAATAAATGACTGCAACCCCAAAACAAAACTATAATCTACATAGTATCAGTCAATATTACCTAATTACTTTATATATATATATATATATATATATATACATCATTCTATCATTGTTGCGTCTGATAACATCCCAATTACATACATTATTGATACCTTCGAATTATTGCGTCCGTATACCGGACGCAATAATGTCAAGCCATAATTTTCGTTGTTCCAGTCGTTTATCAAGTATCATTGCTACTCTGTAAGTTGACAAAATATTCAAACTTCTCCTTTTTAATTTCAATTTGGCAACATATAATCAGATGACAGATATATTTTATGATTTAAATTTTGTATCAGGACGCAATAATGTTAGCAACCAGTTTATTGTTAGTTCATCGATTTTCCGTGTTGGCGCTAAGATAATATACTACTCCAAGTATACATTTGACAAAGCACGCATATTATTGCTTCCGAAATGTGGCAACTCTGTTATCTATTTTTACTTTAATAGATATACATATTTGAGATCCGTATTGTACGTGGATTTTTAAGAAAATAGTTTTCTTAAAAACAGTTTACTATCAATATGAATCGTGGGAAGCGAATATTAAATGAGTGCCTAAAACAAGGTTATAGAATAGAAATATGCCTTGATGTCATGAACAATTTAACAATTTTATAGACAAAGCTTACAAGAATCATAAATAAAAACAATAATAAATACAATTTACTAAAATTATACAAATCGTCAATATAAATTAAACATAATAAAGTGAAATAAAAATCAGTACCCTAACAATATATTGCAAAATTAAAAAAAAATTGCAAATTGCGTAATCTACCTTAAGAAATTTAATAAGTTATGCTGCTGCATATGACACTCAAATATACAGTGCGTCCATAAAGTAACGCATAAATTCATTATTTTGTAAACCGGCGTCATTAAGGAAAAATCCCGAAACAGGTCGATTTTTATTTTTAAATTCCGATTTTTTGGCATATATATCATACTAGTGACGTCATCCATCTGGGAATGATGACGTAATCGATGATTTTTTTTAAATGAGAATAGGGGTCATGTGATAGCTCATTTGAAAGGGTATTCAATTCTCTATTCACTAATATAAACATTAACATATTTATTTATACAGGGTGTTCAAAAAAACATTTTTTTAATTAAAATAATTGAGACAAAAAGAAGAATGTATGTAATTTATTTAATTCAAAATACGTTTTACTGTTGTCAGAAAACAGGAAAACATGTTTATTTGACAAATAAATATTGTTTTTCGCTTAAATTCAATGTTAAAGCTGCCACCCACCTGTCTCTTGGCAGTTTGAACATTTCGTTTAAACGAAAATCAAATGTTTATTTGTCAAATAAAATTTTTTTCTCTTTACTGACAGTAGTAAAATGCATTTTGATTTAAAATAAATTACATATATTCTTCTTTTTGTCTCACTTATTTTAATTAAAAAAATGTTTTTTGAACACTCTGTATAAATAATTATGTTATTGTTTATATTATTGGATATAGAATTAAATACCCTTTCAAATGAGCTATCACATGACCCCTATTCCCATTTAAAAAAATCATCGATTACGTCATCACGCCCAGATGCATGACGTCACGAGGATAATATATATGCCAAAAAATCGTAATTTAAAAATAAAAATCGACCTGTTTCGGGATTTTTCCTCAAAGTCGCCGGTTTACGAAATAACGAATTTATGCCTTACTTTATGGACGCACTGTAGATTAAGATTCTACTTATACATAAGAATACTGTAATTTCTTAGTTATTGGTTAAGAAACTCTGCTATTGAATAATATTGGTCTTTCAGATAAATAGGCTTTTGTCATTTTAAGTTGCAGAGGGAGATGGTTGTATAGTTTTCTTGCAGAATATAATATAGATTTCTTTACTAACTCACTGGATGGGATCGGTAAATAGATGTCAAAGGTAGAATTTCTGGTGGAATAGTCATGTCTAGGTCTTGCTGGAAAGACATGTAGATGTTTACGAATTAAACAAACAGTTTCTAAAATATATAAAGAAGGTAGTGTTAGAATCCTGTGACCTTTGAAGTAGCTTCTGCAATGTGTTGTTCTTCTGAGGCCAAACAGATATCTTATTGCTCTTTTTTGTAATTTCAAAACAACATCGGATTGGGCAGCTGTACCAGAACCCCAAAAAGGTAGACCATATCGAAGATGGGACTCGAACAATGAAAAGTATGTTATTTTGGAAGAGGCTAAATTCATTTCCTTCGAAACAGATCTTATTGCAAAGCAAGCTGAGGATAGTTTCTTGCTTAACACATCGATATGAAGGGACCATTTAAGGTTGCTATCTAAAAAAATACCAAGAAACTTTACAGAATCGACGATACTGATCTGGCTGTTATAAAGAGGTAAGGGTTGAAGAGTTCCTTTATAGGATAATGCTACTAATCTACGTTAAAAGAGGGTAAATTAGAATCGGACCAGGATTTTATTGTGAGTAGATCAGAAGTTATAGTAGCATGAAGAGTTGCGATATTTGAGTTGCTCCAAGTGATACTGGTATCGTCAGCAAAAAGAAAAACTTTTCCATCGTTTTTTAAACTAGTGATGTCATTAGTAAAGATAAGGAAAAGTAGAGGACCCAATAATGAACCTTGTGAACCACATACAACATTTTTGAGACTAGAGTCTGTATCATTTGCTCTAACTCGTTGTTTCCTATTATCCAAGTAAGATTGAAACCAGTTCAAAGAAATACTTTGAATTCCATAGAAATCTAGTTTTTTTTATCAAAATGTCGTGATTTACACGATCAAAAGCTTTGACATAATCACAAAAAAACAGTGGCAGTGTGCAGATTATTGTTTAATGCTTGATAAACCTCATGTAGTACAGAAAACATGGCATCGATGGTACATTTATTATTTAAAAAGCCGAACTGATTTTGTGATAAAATCTTGTTATCAACGAGAAAGGAAATAAGTCGGGCTTTTATGAATCTCTCAATAATTTTGGAGAGTACCGGTAGTAATGCAATAGGTCTATAATTGCAGGCAGTAGATTTTTCACCATCCTTATGAAGAGGAATAATGATGGCCGTCTTTAGGCACTCTGGAAATTTACCTTTCTCAAAAGAATTATTAATTAGAGAGATGAGGACTCCAAACACATTGTCTGGGAGATTTGAGAAAATTTTTATGGATAGTCCATCGGTACTACAGGAAGAGTTGCTTTTGATACTATTGATTGTTTGGATCAGGCCAGATTTATCAACCGGTCTTATAAAGAATGAATTCGAAACCTTTCTTGAATTAGGGAGATAGGAAATGGGATTTTGTTGTGACACAATAGTTGATGTTATATTTTTACTCACATTAACAAAGTATTCATTTAATTTTTTTTGTGTCTGGAAGGGAAAATGTTTGAGTTGTGTGAGTTTTATTTCGAAGATCGTTTATTATGGACCAAGTTTCTTTTGCAACACTTTTAGAGCTTCTGAGACGATTTTGATAGTAAAATTTTTTAGCTGATTTTATAAGTTTTAAATAGATTGCCCTGTACTTGGTGATATATTCAGTAACAGAGACGTTGGTAGTAAATTTCTTGATGTAGACTAGTGAACGCATATTTTTGGCTGATATGCGGACACCTTTGGTAGTCCAGGGTTTGCGATGTTTTGGCTTAATTGTGATTAAAGGAAATGCTTTATTGAAGAAACAGACAAGCTTTTTCAACCAATCACTGAAATTATAATTGACGTCCATAGAAGGAAAATGCCACTCAGAGGTTAAGCATAAATTTTGGAATTTAAGAAAGTTCCGACCGGAAAAAATCCTGCTTAACGTCGAGTTTTCGAGGAGGACTTGCTAAAGATGTTATAAACTTCGTATAAACCGCTTCATGATCAGATAGTCCCGCATTAACAGTTGTAGCGCAGACATCACGGGGTGAGAAATCTGAGACAATATAATCAATTATGGTAGATGAAGTTTTTGTAATTCTTGTAGGAGAATTAATGTGCTTTGATAGACCATGTGATTCAAATATGTTGACCAGGGATATTTGTGTAGCACAAGTAGCAGGATAATTAATATTAAAGTCACCGCATTGAATTTTTCTGCTTTTATGAGGCAGGTCATCTAACAAATTTAGCAGGTTCTGAAATAATAGTTCCACGGAAGAGTCAGGTGATCTATAAATGCAAATAATATAAAGATTAAGGTTCTTACTGTAAACTAAGGAAAACTCAAAGAATGCTTCACTTAATAAAAAGTCATAGTTTGTTACCAGAGAAAAATCATTATTTGTAGAAAGAATTTGGGTGCCTCCATGAGCTGAACTTAGACGGTCATACCTAGCAATAGTGGAATATTTTTCTACAAAAAAAGGCTCGTTGACTTCAAGCCAGTGCTCAGTAACCGCAACTATCGATGGAAACCCTAATTCCTCTAGAAACAGAAATAATTCATCAGTTTTATATCTTATAGAACGAATATTAATCAGAACAATGCTAAATTTGTTATCACTAAAATTATTTGAGGATTCCAGTCCCCCAGAACACGTCGTGATGTTTAAAAATTTCGTCTTGGAGAGGCAGCGGAATAGTAGTTTCGGTGGCATTCCCTTGATTTTTGCAGGTGAATAATTCTTTCCGAAGTTAGAAAAGACCTAAAAGCAGCAAGATCAGCGTCTACCTCATCTGCACCAATTCCATAAGCATTATTAAAATCTAGAAGAATTTTTCATAGATCTTCACTCTTTGTAGGAAGTCCTTCGGAAGCCAGAAACAGTTTAACACTTGTGTTGGTATACCCATCATAAAATACTAATGCAGGTTGGTCGTGTAGAAAAGCAAGATGAAGTTTAATGGCCTTTAAGATATCCGGTTCCCTTAATCTGGCTAACAGATATCGACTATTAGAGTTATTGGTTAATCTAACTCTTGGTGAGGTCAATGGATCCAGATTAGTAGATGGTTCTAAAGTATCTTTCTTAGTGAAATTAATATGGGTATGGAACGGATTCTTGGTTTTGCAAATTTCGATGGCCTGTTTGTCTGTATGTATGTTTGTGCTCTGAACTTCATCTTTGTTGTTGCATAAACTGCTATTTGAATTTTCCAGGCTAATACCTCTTCTGATATTCTTCGGATTTTTATGTGACCCAGATGAAAGCGTTGGTTCGAAATATGAAGATTCGATAGACCATTTAATGTTTACACCAGGTGGCCAAATGCCCTTATTAAGTAATAGGTTAATAGATGTTCTAGATTTTATACCTATTTTGAATGAAGAACCAGTTGTTGTGTCAGCGTCTTTAAGGAGGATATAACGTCTTATATATATTCCTTGACACCTAGCTTCTCTTTAATATAGTGAACCACTTGTATAGGGGTGTATATTGGGCTCAAGTTACTAATAACTACAAAGTGACACTTATCTTCTGTAATTTTTGACTTTTGCTCTGGACTTTCTTCGAAATGTTGCGGCTCTTCAGTTTGGGTACTTGAGGTGGCATAACATGTATTTTTCTTCAATACCTCTTTTTTCGTTGTTATGGTAGATAGACTTTTGATTAGATTGCTCATTTGATTCGATATTTCATTGATGTTTGAAGAGAGCCTTTCTGGGTCATACATCCTGTGTTCATCGAAGTTCCTATCGCCTCCCAGATGATGTTTACCCAACAGCTAAAATCTCCAAGCTGTTGATGGTTATGGAAAAAGGCGGAGCAGACCAATACAAAGAAAAATCTATAGATGACATAGGAGATGACAATACGGAAGAAAATCTTCTGGAACTTAATTATCATGAGAGTGATGAGGGTGAAAATGATATGTTGGATGATTTAGTAAATAGCAAGGGTACCGAAATGTCGACCAGTAATAGCAATGCAGATAATACACTAATTAAAACAATTGCACCCAAATTAAAAAAGAAAATTATTAGGAAAGTCGTCCCGTGGACTAAAGAACAGAAGGAAGTAACATTAAAGTACTTTAAAAATCATATTAAAGTAAAGAAAGCCCCTAAAAGACTAGAGTGTGATGAGTTTAAGTAAAAGTTTAAAAAAATAATATACAACAAAGATTGGTTAAAAATCAAAATTTTTATACAAAATGCATATAAAGACAAGTAAGAAAATAATTAAAATCTGCTTTAGTATTTTTTTAGTATTTCCTTAAATGGTGGAGTTGAGTTTAATATTGTATATCATTTGGTTTCTAAGACATCCCAGAGGGTGATTTTATATGTGGTCATGTTTCATTTTTTTATGGCTATTTATTTAAAATCCTTAGTTTAGCTTCAGGTTAGGTATGGTAGAATGAAAGAACCTCATTTAAATTACTTTATCTTCTGTTCATAATTATACCTACAATCTGATTACTGCTTATCAAATAAATTATTAAATTGTTCCTGTTTTTAAATATGTTCAGAAAAAAAAGTTTAGGTCTATTTATGCATTTTATTTTTGTATTGTTAATGTTCACAACAAGAAGTACCTATGTATATACCTAAATATATATATAAATTTTGTTACGCTATGAGAGCATTTCTATCAAATTTTTTTCCCATAGATGAATAGCCGTTCTCCCTTTCCGAAGCATGGAATTTTACTGCCTTATATATTTTTGTCTTTTTTCTGTATAATTCGAAAAATTCAGAATAATTTATTACACAAATGATTCTGTTAACACAATTTTCAGTTTATCTCTAGATGCAATTATTAATTGTTTTCGGTTGCACTTGCTTCCATGCACTTACGGTCCAAATTAAGAAGTTGGTAATATTTATAGACTTTTTAATCTCCTTTGTAGAATCATATTCGTCCATTGACGACAGTAGCCTTAAAATCAAAAATTGTCGGCAGTATGTTGTAAAACATTTTATAATCCATTGATCCAGGGGTTGTATTCTGATGTAGTATTTGGTGGTAGAAATATTATTTTAACATTGGATAAAACAAGTTGTGGATGAGACGTACCATTGTCTAGAAACAAAAGAACTTTTCGATTTTCTCTCTGCATTCTTCTATCAAATTTATTTAGCCAGTCTGTCATGATTTCCCTTGTCATCCACGACTTCTTATGGCTATACCATTCGATAGGTAATTTTTCTATGTGTGAAACCTTGAAACAACGGGGCTTTTTACTTTTTCCAATTACTGAGTGGCCTTTCTTTGTCCCCTATTATGTTGGTGCAAAATAGTATTGTGACTCTTTCTTTGGAAGCCTTATTTGCAGTGCATCTTTCTCCTTTTAGGTATAAGTTTTGTTGGGTAATGCTCTAAAAAATAATCCCGTCTCATCTGCGTTAAAAATGTCTCGCGGAGAGAGAGCGAGCAGTTTCTCTTTCCAGTCAGAAACCACTAATAAATCTACAGCAGCTGCTTACGCACATATGGATTTCAAGGAAATATTATGACGCTTACAAAATTTCTCGAGCCATCCGCCAGAAGCTTTCATAATATCGAGACTTAGTTCCTTTGCAACTTCTAATGATTTTTCTTGAATAATTTTACCACAAACAGGAATATTTTTAGACCTCACTTTACAAAACCAATCGAAAACGAAAACAATTTGGTCTCATGCAGCACCCTACGTTTTCAAAAATTTTATTTTCGCTTCCAGGTTTCCGCTCTCAGAAAATTAATTAATTTAATCACATGTTTCAAAATTTCACTAGCTTGAGTTTTTCCAATTCCAAATTTTTCTGCTAACTTTCTAACACTTAACTTATGCATCTCTGCATAATGAACCATATCGACTTTTTCTTTCAAACCTAAAAACTTCCTTTTGGTGGACGCCATATTATTTACGTTGCAAAACCTTCAGAACTAAAATTATTTCAGTTTTACTAATTTTACATAGGTCGATATTCAGATAAAATCTATTACGAAATTTAATCCGAAAGTAACAAAAATTAAGTTGAGTTTTTGAATATTTTGCTTCATCTGATATTTCCGTTAAAATTAATATAATAAAATACAATAACTTCATCATAAAATTTAATGTTCCTGGCATCGGCATTCGCGTCATCGGTCACACACAGGACATTAGTAAAATGTATTATTTTGCTTGCTTTGCTTACAGTTTGTTAATGTAAAGTGGAAATATCAAACTTTTATTACTTGGTGCCGCTAACGTAAACAGTTATATCAAATATCACCCATCTCATGGACATCTGTATTGATTTGAAATAATAAATTTATACTAAATTTACAATCAAGATGCAGTAGAAATAAACAAACCAAGACACGTTAAATGCTACTAGGAGCACTCCCGAATCGTAATTTACAATGTATAAATTTTGGAAATCATGATTTGGGATTTACAATGTATATACATTGTAAATTATGATTCTGGAGTGCTCCTAGTAGAATTTAACGTGTCTTGGTTTGTTTAATTCTACTGCATCTTGATTGTAAATTTAGTATAGGTAGCTTTATTATATAACATTAGAATGTAAAATATTTGGATAAAAATTTTTATTTTTCCATTTGCTGTCCGCATTTGCACAGGCCGTTGAAGGGAGTTAAAGAGTACAAGTTCGCATATCGCCGAATGATTTTTGTTTTAAAAATCGTCCGTATAGAGGAGGTGTCCGGCGAAGAAAGGTGTCCGTTAAGAGAGAGTTTACTATATAAAACTATAAATAAATGAAATATTACTTAATACGTTCTCAATAAATAAGGATCATTTTTATATGTAGATATCACAATTGTATCAAAATTGTATAGATATCATAATTGAATATAACAAGCAGTTCGAAAATTCCAACTCGTATTACAATTTCGCTACGAAGCTCAAATACCGGTAGGTAATTTAATATATTTTTTGTTTCATTTTATGTATAATGTATTTCTAAATATTAGTGCGTCCTTCAGTTTGGCAACATTGAATGGACGCAACTGTGTATGGTTGGAGGTATATACGGAGTTAACAAAGCCGCCTGTTATAAAGATGCAATAATGGTTTAAAATAAACGAAAATTCGAATATTTAAAAAATTAAAATATAATAAAACAAAGTATAGTTCCATATTAGAAATTAAATTTTAAACCAATATTCGTCGGAAAATTATCAATTTTCCTTGTATTTCCAGGAGACGCAATAAGATCGCTTTGTTATACGGACGCAGTAATGGTAACATGATGTATATATATATATATATATATATATATATATATATATGATTATTAATATGTAGTGACTGTTAATAATACAAAATGAATAATTTTGGGGAATGCAGTCAATGTGTTTTGGGCTGATTAGAAGAGAAACACTTTGAACTTTTGTCGAGCTTTCGGACAATTTATTTCCTTTATCAAGACAATCTAAAAATACAAATGTTTAAATTTAGATGAAAACTAGAAAAATAACAACTTACTGCTCGTGGTTTACAAAATAACTAACATACTTATAAAAAACATAAAAATTCTTTCTAAAAAATATAAATTGTAAACGTAAATTAATTTTGAAATATGTCAAAAGGACATTAATCAAATGTAGTTAGACTACTTTAAATTGTCTTGATAAAGGAAATAAATTGTCCGAAAGCTCGACAAAAGTTCAAAGTGTTTCTCTTCTAATCAGCCCAAAACACATTGACTGCATTCCCCAAAATTATTCATTATATATATATATATATATATATATATATATATATATATATATAGTTTGAGTTTAATTCTTGAACCTTGATATATTTTTTTACCAATGTTTCTTGGGTTTAGGTTCATAAAAAAAGCTGGTCTAGGATGTTATGACCATATTTATTGATATATTATCCGACGTTTCGGCAGGAAATCCATGCCTTTTTCAAGGATTGACTAAAACAACATTTATTGAAAGCTACAATACAATTTAAAAGAAAATCGACTTACCATGCAATCGTAAATTTAGTTTTGAAACAAGTACACAAATAGACGTCACAATTAAAACAATGTTAAAATGTTAAAGCATAGGAACGGACCCACTAAGTCATTGCGTTAAGAGAGTAATGAACTGTGTCAAAAATTATTATGGTGTTTATTGATGTTTGATTTTATGTTAAGTCAAAATAGTTGTCTTCGTCTCATAGGCGTGCTGAAATATTATATACATAGTTAATTTTAGATTAAGTTGAAATATACCCTATTAAGGTTTTTGACATCCCGTTTATCATTGACAGCTTTGTTATTTTTTTTAATTTCTATGGACTCTAGCAGTTCCCTCTTCTTTTTGTTGGGTTCACTTTTTAGGATTTTAGTTTTATCGAAATCAAATTTGTGTTTCTTTTCGTTTTCATGTTTTGTGAGGGCTGTAGTGTTATTTTTGTCATATTTGTGAGACCGAATTCTAGAGTTTAGTAGCTGGCTGGTTTGTCCGATATATACCCCATCGCAATTTGAACAAGGAATTTCATATACAACATGTGATTTTTTTGATTGCGGGGTTTTAGTTTTAAGTTTAGTAAAATTCCTTTTCAAGAGATTATATCCTTTGTGAGCAACTGTAATGTTATGCTTGGCTAGGAGATTCGAAAGTTGTTCAGATAACCCTTGTATGTAAGGCAAAGACATATATTTCTTCTTTTCCTTGTTATTTTTGTTGTTGTTTTTGTTATTGTAAAATGTATGTAGTCGTGACTTGAAGGTGTTTTCAATGAGGTTCATGCTATAAAAAAAGCAAAAACAGCACTAACACTTAATTCATACCCACATCACCTCATTGAAAACACCTTCAAGTCACGACTACATACATTTTACAATAACAAAAACAACAACAAAAATAACAAGGAAAAGAAGAAATATATGTCTTTGCCTTACATACAAGGGTTATCTGAACAACTTTCGAATCTCCTAGCCAAGCATAACATTACAGTTGCTCACAAAGGATATAATCTCTTGAAAAGGAATTTTACTAAACTTAAAACTAAAACCCCGCAATCAAAAAAATCACATGTTGTATATGAAATTCCTTGTTCAAATTGCGATGGGGTATATATCGGACAAACCAGCCAGCTACTAAACTCTAGAATTCGGTCTCACAAATATGACAAAAATAACACTACAGCCCTCACAAAACATGAAAACGAAAAGAAACACAAATTTGATTTCGATAAAACTAAAATCCTAAAAAGTGAACCCAACAAAAAGAAGAGGGAACTGCTAGAGTCCATAGAAATTAAAAAAAATAACAAAGCTGTCAATGATAAACGGGATGTCAAAAACCTTAATAGGGTATATTTCAACTTAATCTAAAATTAACTATGTATATAATATTTCAGCACGCCTATGAGACGAAGACAACTATTTTGACTTAACATAAAATCAAACATCAATAAACACCATAATAATTTTTGACACAGTTCATTACTCTCTTAACGCAATGACTTAGTGGGTCCGTTCCTATGCTTTAACATTTTAACATTGTTTTAATTGTGACGTCTATTTGTGTACTTGTTTCAAAACTAAATTTACGATTGCATGGTAAGTCGATTTTCTTTTAAATTGTATTGTAGCTTTCAATAAATGTTGTTTTAGTCAATCCTTGAAAAAGGCATGGATTTCCTGCCGAAACGTCGGATAATATATCAATAAATATGGTCATAACATCCTAGACCAGCTTTTTTTATGAACCTAAACCCAAGAAACATTGGTAAAAATATATATATATATATATATATATATATATATATATATATATATATATATATATATATAAAATGAATAATTTTGGGGAATGCAGTCAATGTGTTTTGGGCTGATTAAAAGAGAAACACTTTGAACTTTTGTCGAGCTTTCGGACAATTTATTTCCTTTATCAAGACAATTGCTCGTGGTTTACAAAATAACTAACATACTTATTAAAAACATAAAAATTCTTTCTAAAAAATATAAATTGTAAACGTAAATTAATTTTGAAATATGTCAAAAAGACATATATGTATATATATACAGTATGTCCCTGTAAGTTGTATCCATATGGAAAACTTTTTTATTATTAATTTTACGAAAAAAAGTTATTCTTCATAAAAAGCTCTGCATGGTCCAAAACCTAAGATTCAACCATCAGATATAAAATTTTATAAATATTATACGAGGTATGTCAAAAAGTTTGAATTTCACTCAAGAGTAAAGTAGCTTTATTTTTCACAATATTGAAAATTGCTATTATGAAAAGTTGTTTGGAAATAAAAACTATATTCTAATATGCAATTTCATCCTTCTAATTGAAAATTTTTTTTTTGAAAAATTATGGATACCTAACATTATTTTCAGTAATTTTAATTCTAATAACTCTTTTATTATTAATTTTACGAAAAAAGTGATTCTTAATAAAAAGGGTCTAAAAGGCATGGTCTAAAATACTCTAAAACCTAAAATACAACCATCTTATGTCAATTTTATACGAGGTATATCAAAAAAGATAAATTTAGATCAAAAGTAAAGTACCTTTTTAGTTCAAAATATTTCAATTAGAAGGATGTAATTACATACTGAAACATGGTTTTTAATTCCTAATAATTATTCATAATAACAATTTTCGATATTGTGAAAAATAAAGGTATTTTACTCTTGAGCCAAATTCATATTTTTTGACATACCTTGTATAAAATTGATAAAATTTGACATAAGATGGTTGTATTTTAGGTTTCAGGCCATGCAGAACTTTTTATTAAGAATCACTTTTCTTCGTAAAATTAATAATAAAAGGGTTATCAGAATTGAAATAACTGAAAATAATGATAGTTATCCATAATTTTTCAATTAGAAGGATGTAATTGCATATAAGAATATAGTTTTTAATTCCAAACAACTTTTCATAATAGCAATTTTCAATATTGTGAAAAATAAAGCTACTTTACTCTTGAGTGAAATTCTAACTTTTTGACATACCTCGTATAATATTCATAAAATTTTATATCTGATGGTTGAATCTTAGGTTTTGGAACATGCAGAGCTTTTTATGAAGAATAACTTTTTTTCGTAAAATGAATAATAAAAAAGTTTTCCATATGGATACAACTTACAGGGACATACTGTATATATATATATACTCACGGACAAAAATATTGCATATTTCATCTTCAATCGTTATTATTAATTTATTTTCTATCTTGGAAATGTTAAGTATTTTTTTTATTTATTTTTTTATCTATTTATTTTATTTTTTTATTTATTTAAGGTATTTTAATTTATTAGAGATCAATAAATGGTTAAACATTGTCTTTATAACCGAATATGCAATAATGTAACAAATTAATAAATATTGCATAGTATGGAAAGTGTGCTTTGACGACTTGACAATTCTTGTTTTGTTTAAATGTCAGTTACAATATGTCAGTTGGAGAGTTTTATTTTTCGATTCTGCTGTTTTCTTGCTGATATGCACATTTAAGCGAGTTAGTGTGTGCTAGAATTGTTACTTTAAGAATTGAGGGTTATAGATAAGAAGATATTGCGTGGATAGCGAATATCCATCAGTAGACTGTTTCTCGTATAGTAAAGCGATACAATGAGGCTGGGAAATACAAACGGTGACCTGGTCAAGGATGATAAAGATGTACAACTCGAAGAGATAATCAATATTTAAAACTTAAATCTTTGCGAAATCGTACACTTACAGCTTCCCATCTTAAAAATAAATTACTGATCACAAGACCAGTTAATGTAAGTGTCAAAACTGTGACTCGAACACTTAAAGAGGTTGTTTTAAATCAAAAACGGCCTGCCAGAGTTCCACTTCTTCTACCACGGCATAAAATTCAAAGGTTGCACTTTGCAAGAGCCAACGTTAACTGGAACGGACATCAATGGAGAAGAGTTATTTTCACAGATAAAACGAGGATACAATTATGGAAGCCAGATGGACGTGATCGAGTATACAGAAGGTCTGGGGAACGTTTCGCAGAATGATATCTTGTACAAAATGTTAGTTATGGTGACGGTTGCATAATGATATGGGGTGGCATTAGTTGGGAGAGTCATACCGAGCTTATTGAGGTGAATATTTGAATAAATACTGACTGGTACATACCGAACATCATTGAAGAGCATGTTTTTCTTTGTGCCTGCTTCATTGGGTATGATAACTTTGTGCTAATGCATGATAATGCTCGTGCACATACCGCAGGAACAGTTATACAATATTTTGAGAATGTTGGGGTTGAGGCTCTAGACTGGCCACCAATGAGCCCCGATGCAAATCCCATAGAACACATGAGGGACATCCTAAAAGGACGTATACGAGCAAGAAATCCAGCTCCAAACTCAATTGCAGAATTAAGAATTGATGCACAGGGAGAATGGAATCGACTTCTGTAAGAAACCATCCAAGATATTCTACGGAGCATGCCTACAAGGATGCAGGCAATTACTAGAGGTATAGGAGGAAATACTAGGTACTAAATTGTTACAATATTGCCGTAAAAAATTGTTCGGTTGTAGTTATTGTTTCTTTTTCTAATTAAATATTATAAGCAAAATCAAACTATTTTATTAATTTATGTGACTCTGCAATATGCAAGTTACTTGACAATATGAGTAAATATACGTAGGATAGTCCAGCTCAACTTATTTAGCAACAAAAATTACAAAACTTTTTAAAAGGAAAAAGATATACTTCAAAAATAAAATATGCAATATTTTTGTCTGTGAGTGTATATATATATATATATATATATATATATATATATATATATATATATATATATATATATATATATATTGATACATGTATCCATGTAACTTCCAAAGTAGATACTCGTAATACGTTGTCACTTCATATATACCGTTATGACTTCCGATTTCGGAAGTCACAACGTTTTGCCTAAATTTTTACGAATTTGGCTACTAGATGGTATTAGAAGGCTTATATCAAAAATTTCACTAGAAGTCACATCGTATCTAATATACTCATAAGATCAGATTTTAGTACGACGGTATATCATCAGCGCTAGTGTCGCTCCCGTACGAGAATGCACGTGATATACACAACGCGTAGGGACTTCCGTATACCACACCGCTCGTTGTGACTTCCGTTATTTGGCAACGCTGTGCAAACGTTCCCAGACGCCAGACATTTCATTGTTATAGATTTGCGGTCGTAGTATTTTGTGCAGCTGTTATTTAAATATGAGTAATAGCAGATCTGATTTACTTTCATAGTTAGCGTTAAATTAAATATATTATCTCTATAATTAGTATATTATACATGTACAAAATTCA
Source organism: Diabrotica virgifera virgifera (assembly GCF_917563875.1). Taxonomy (NCBI): domain Eukaryota; kingdom Metazoa; phylum Arthropoda; class Insecta; order Coleoptera; family Chrysomelidae; genus Diabrotica; species Diabrotica virgifera. Next base: position 142,889,339 of record NC_065444.1, on the reverse strand, counting down.
AAGTGTCCATTAAATAATATAAATTATTTTTTAAAAACCTTATTAAAAAATAAATTTAGGTAAGTATTTTCATTTCACGAAATTGCCAAAAATCGCGTATATGTATTTTGGACCTAGGCTGAAAAGTCAATTTTAGTGATTGTTACTTCGGAAGTAAGTAAAAGTATAAAAACACACAAAAAAATTGAAACAATGAATTAAAAGTGATAAATAGCTCTAATAAAGTAATAAATTCTAGTAATAATATGAAATACAGTAAACTCTCTCTTAACAGACACCTCCCTTTGCCGGGCACCTCCGCTATATGGACGGTTTTTCAAACAAAAATAATTCGGCGATATATGAACCTGTACCCTTCAACTGACAACTGACACTCAACACCGGACGTTGACAGTAAAAATGATGTGTAAATGCGGATCTTCTTCTTCTTCTTATGCCGTCTTCTAACCAAGGTTGGCGATCACCTTTTTAAACGCTTCTCTGTCTTTTGCAAAGTGAAATATCTGTTCAACACTGAGGTTAGTCCAATCTCTGATATTCCTCAGCCAGGATTTCTTCTTTCTTCCCAAAACTTTTTCCCCGCTACTCTTCCTTGCATGATGACGTGTAGCAGAGAGTATTTATAGTTACGAAGTATGTGGCCCAGATACGATGTTTTTCTTATTTTAATTGTGTTCATAAACTTCCTGCCATGTCCAATTCTTCTTAACAATTCTTCGTTTGAGACTTTTGCAGTCCAAGGAATTTTCAGAATAAGCCTATACAGCCACATCTCGAATGCCTCCAATTTTTTTACGGATTGTGCTTTTAGATTCCAAGCTTCTACCCCATATAGTAGTTGCGACCAAACATAACATTCGACGAACCTCAATCTAATGTCCATACTCAATTTCTTATTTGTAAACAATAGAGAGATATTGCAAATTTAACACAGCCTACGTTGCGTTATTTACACCGCGCTATTTTGACAGAAATGACATTTCTCAGACGTTTCATAAATGCAGATATTGCTCAACATTTTAGTTGCGGTATTTTACGGCTAGATTAAGATTAGTTGTTTATCTAATTTGTACTCAAAATCCAGAATTTAGATGGAAGAAAGGTTTGTATTTTCTTCCAAATATCGAGCAAGAGAAATAAATGATCCTTGAATGTTCTTACAAATAAAAGATTTTCCTGTTGCACTCTTCATGTTTTCCTGAACTAACGTCCAATTTTCTGGAGAAGTCAATGGATTTTGACATAAAACTTGTTTTAATAAACACAAATCGTCATCAGACGTAAATCTAATTCGTTTGCTACTGTCTGAGGTACCCATTTTAGCAAATTATTACGAATAAATTTGGTTTAAATGAAACATAAACAACAAACATAACCTGAAAAGAAAATAGCGCAACGAATACCGCACAGCGTAACGACTCCCCTAATAACGGCAGGCCGTATTTCCAATAACGCAGCGTAAGCCAGATATCACATCTGCGCATGCTCTACTGTCAAAATAACGCGTGCTGTAATACAGCAAGTGCAAAAAAGGCTCAGCAATATCTCTCTATTAACTTGAATTTTATAAATCCTTTTTGAGCTATTTCTATTCTCACCTTTATTTCCTCATCTTGATCTAATTGTGAATTTATAATTGCTCCTAGGTATTTATACCTCTCGGTTCTTTCTATCGGTTTACCTCCAATGTCAGATGTATGTTGTCAACAGGGTTTTTTGAGATCACCATTAATGTGGTTTTATTTATATTCATTGTTAGTCCCATCTTTTTGCTTTCTTTGTTAATGATATATAGGAGAATTTGTAAATTGTCTATATTCTCTGCCATGATTGCGGTATCGTCTGCAAATCTTATGTTATTAATGATGCTCCCTCCAATCCTTACACCTTCAATTCTTTCCCATAGTGCCTCCTGAAATATTAGTTGGGAGTACACATTGAATAATTGTGGCGACAGCACCCATCCGTGCACGACAGCACGTATCCGCAAATGTGGATAGTAAATATAAAATGAAGAACTTTTTCCAAATATTTTACGATATAAAACTACATTTTTTATTATTTATTAAGCTCAATATTCCTTGTTGGGCTAGGAATAAAACGTTTACATTTCTGACTACATTTTATTTTAGTCTTATAAATTTTATATAATTACAATTCAGTCCATTTATACAATCTTTCACCACCTACTTCCCTCTCCTTCAGTTCAATGCTAGTTGTTTCCATCTCTCAATGTTACTTTTCTTCAGGTCTTCGTACACACTGTCCTCCCATCTTTCTCTTGGCCTGCCTTTCCTTCTCTTTTGTTATGGTCTACGTAAGAGTACCATTTTGGCATTCTTTTACTTCTCATTCTTTCGATTTGCCCCAAATATTATTCTCTGTGCTTTGATCGTCATCGTTATCGTTGGCTCTTTATACAGTTCTTCCAGTTCTTTCTTGGTTCTTCTTCTCCACTGATCTATTTTCGCACCTCCATATTATATTGCTCTTAGCATTTTTCTCTGCAATCTTTCTAAAAGGTCTGTTTCTGACTTTTCAGCACCCATGTTTCGCATGCTTTGCGTATGATACTGTAGGTCATTTTTTATCGTTTCAAATTGATACATAGCCCGATCTGACCCAAAAAAAAATAAAGGAAGGATGAAAATTTGGGAATAGGTAGTTGAAATTGTCTATTATTATACCGGGTGGTGAATCGGAAAACGGGCTATAGGAAACTCAATGTAAAATTCTAAACTGTTGAATTCCTGCTTCCCTAAGTATTTTACATCAAAAGTCATGGGAAACTATTTGTAGGGAACTGAAATCTGTATCGAAAACACGTGTTAAAATTGTTCTAGGAACTAAATGTACTCCAAAATTTTGCAAAAATATAATACATTTTTCAGGCCACCCCTAAAAGTCAGGCCACACGTAGTGCATGAATGTTTATGATGTGTTGCGTTTGATGATATTGATGTACGATGTGTGACAATTTGAATTGTCAATATTTTTATTTTATGATTAAATATTTATAAACAATAAATTTTATTAAAAATACTACTACTACACTAGTAAACAATAAATATTACTTTGTAAACAGTAAATTGTATTGTTTAGATAATTACATTTTTTAGATAATAAATTCTATTGTTTATAAAGTAAAGTTAATGAAATGTACCTACTCAGTTGACGAAAAATCGCAATGTTTAATTCAGGCAATAGTGCGAGCACTGCCAGATTTTATTTAACATAATGATACACTCCAATTCAATTCCAGGTTAAACAACAATTCAAAGAATTTCAATATAATTTTACTGTGATCCTTATTCCTAAATTGTAACTATACATTTTTATTATTTAAGGAACGAATAAAAATAAATTATGATAATTTCTAAACATAAAACTATAATAAATGTTCAAACAATCCGCCATTTTGTACTAAACAGTATCCCAATCTATCGTAAAATTCTCGTCTAACATTAGCTAGAACGCGTGGCGTTATTTTTGCACACTCTTCAATAATTCTAATTTTTAATGCTTCAATATCGGTAAATTTTTGATCAGAATAAATTTTTGATTTTAGATAGCCCCAGATAAAATAATCGTTTGGAGCTAGATCTCCCGATCTCGGAGGCCACTTAATGTTACAATTAGGTCCAATCAAACAATTATTAAAGCTGTTTTTAAGGAATTCTTTAACCTCACGGTTATTGTGCGCAGGGCATCCATCCATTTGAAACCAAATTTCTTCTTCATCTGGAGCTACTTCTGCAAGTCTCGGTAAAATCTTTTCTTGTAGCAAGTCTAAGAACTTTTCTGAATTTAAATTTTCCTCGTAGAAAAATGGCCCAATAATATTGTGTCTAAATATTCCCAACCAGACATTTATTTTTCGACGGTATTGGGTATGGCTTTCAATAATGTTTTCAGGCTTTCTTGTCGACCAAACACTATAATTTTGAACATTTGGTTCATTATTCAATGTAAATGTACATTCATCACTAAACAAAATGTTTTTTAAAAATTGTCTGTCTGCATTAGCCTTCTCTAAAAGTTCAAAACAAAATTCCCCTCGTCTCTCAGCATCTCCTTGTCTTAGTTCTTGATGACGTTGAAATTTATAAGAACGGAATTTATTCTTTTTCAAAATTTTTAATGCCGTGGAATTATGAATATTAAACTGGTCTGCAATAGTCCGAGAACTTATTTTAGGATTTTCTACTACCGCTGTTAATACATTTATTTCATTTTGATTTTCTAAATTTCTTGGTACCTCAGCAAAATTGTTTATACAGGTACACTTAGAAATCAGGGTTCCAGTATTTTCAAAATTTTGTAAAATCCTTTGAATTGTTGAATGACTTGGAATTGGTCTATCGGGATATTTTACACTAAATAAAGATCTGACAGTTCGCGCACTATTGCCTAAATATAGCAGTTTTATTATTTCTAATTTCTCCTCAACTGAGTACATTTTTGAATCAACTTTATTTTTTAAACAATAAATCACAAAATAAATAATATTTTGGCAATTCAAATAATTGTCAAATATCAGAAACGTCAATATGCCCAAACGCAACATTATGTCATAATATATTCTTGCAATACGTGTGGCCTGACTTTTAGGGGTAGCCTGAAAAATGTATTATATTTTTGCAAAATTTTGGAGTACGTTTAATTCGTAGGACAATTTTAACATTTGTGTTCGATACAGATTTCAGTCCTCTACAAATAGTTTCCCATGACTTTTGATGTAAAATATTTAGGGAAGCAGGAATTCAACAGTTTAGAATTTCCCATTGAGTTTCCTATGGCCCGTTTGACGATTCACCACCCTGTATAAGAAAAAGTTAACTACTCTACACACCCTCCATTTTACAAAAATGGAGGGGAATACCCCTTCTCGGGGGTGAAAAATATAGAGTTATTTGCGAGTGAATATATTCATTTTTAACAACAAAAAACATGTTTTAGACGGTTTTTCGCAAATAACTCAAAAAGTAAGTATTTTATCGAAGAAGATATTCTTAGTAAAAATATAGCTTATAAATAGTGAAAAGAATGGAGTACGCATGAAATCTGTATACCCAGTAGAAGCGGAGTTGTAACTAATGAAAAGTAGGTCCTTATTCGCCCAATTCCAAATCGAATATTTTAAAGTGAAATAACCAAAAAACGGAGAACTTTCCGGGGAAAACTTATTAAAATTTTTTTTAAAGTGTTTAAAAACAGGTTTATTTTTGTTTTTTTTTTTAACTTCTAACATTAAAAGTAAGTGAGTTACGCTCAAAATATTTTTGCTCCCTTTTATATTTTGGTAAAAACAATCGCGAAAATCACCCCCTAATTAGCATCCCAAATAAAATGAATCGTTACTGCTTCACAAGGTATTTTGTTTATGTATTCTTTATAATGATCTATAAGTTTTATTGGTTCAAACTGTTCAATTTTGAAAAAAATTGGTTTTAAAATAAAACATTTTTCTGATTTTGAAAAAAATTCCTTTTTTTTTCAAAATAACTGAAAAATTATTAGTAATACCAAAAACCTCAAACAGTAATAAAATGTACGTTTTGCTTTTCTGATTATTTTGGATTTTTTGTTTTCCTGGTAGACAAAAATTGGTTATGCTAAGACTGTTCAAAATTTGCATACACTCGTGACTAGTGACTTGTTCAAGCCATTTTAACTAAAGCCATTTCAAAAAGAAGCACTTTGAACCGATGAAACTTACAGATCATATAAAGAATACATAAGAAAAGTAAAGTGTGAAGCGGTAACGATTAAATTTATTTGAGATGCTAATTAGGGGGTGACTTTCGCGATTTTTATACCAAAAAATAAAAAGGGTTGAGCCCTTTTATTTGCGTAACAATATTTTGAGCCTAACTCACTTACTTTTAACGTTAAAAGTTCTTTTAAAAAAACAAAAATAAACCTTTTTTTAAACACTTTAAAAAAGTTGTAATTAATTTTCCCTGAAAAGTGCTCCGTTTTTTGGTTATTTCACGTCGAAACATTTGATTTGAAATTTGACGAAGAAGGACCTACTCCTCATTAGCTACAACTCTGCTTCTTCTGGGTCAACAGACTTCATGTGTACACCATTTGTTTCACTTTTTTATAAGCTATATTTTTGCTAAGAATACATTTTTCGATAAAATACTTACTTTTTGAGTTACGTGCGAAAAACCGTTCATAAGCATAAAAATGAACATATTCACTTGCAAATAACTCGAAAAGTATTGACTTAGTGAAAAAACTCTATAGAACAAAAGTTGCTTAAAATTAGTTATTTTATCCAATTCCGGACTTATTTTGAATGTATATTTTCAACCCCAAGAAGGGTGTATTCCCCTCCATTTTTGTAAAATGGAGGAGATGTAGAATTGTAAACATTTTCTTATATAATAATAGACAATTTCAACTACCTATTCCCAAATTTTCATCCTTAATTTATTTTTTGGAGGTTTTCGATAAGTTTTGTATTCCTTGATCGGGCAACAGATCTTTACACGAGTGATATTTGATATTAGGTATGAATACTGTTTACGCTATATTAATTATGTAATACAAATCTGTTCACATCTTTTAACTGTTAGCAACGCAAGCAAAATTTTAATGTGTATGTCGATCCATGAAAGAATTGCTGACCCCATTATTACTCTGATAATAAATACCTCGATAAATTTTTGTGTTTTGACTGAAATATGAATCTTAACTTAATTGTCGAATGAAGATATTTGAGTTCAATAGACGTCATTGTATTAATTTGTAGGTCTTAGCGTTTTGGTAAAAATTTCGTAAATTATTTTCGGATTAAATTTCACAATAAATTTTGTGCATGATCTGAGCCATCAACCTATATGTACATATAATTAAAGTAACTGAAATAATTTTAGTTATTAAAGTTATTAAAAATTTTAAATTAACATATTCATTGTTGTTCTGAAGCTATTTCCTTGTGGCATTTTTACATTTGTCGTTGTCAAAATACAAAATATTACTCTAGTAATACATTGTTACTCTACTAATATTTATTTTGATGACACCCGACTTGGGCGTCGAAACGTTAATGAAATAATTTTTTTTAGTAAAATTGTGGCTTATTTCTCATTAAAAATAATTAATTATATCATATTTATTTTTCCCTTAAACGGACGCCTGCCTTAAACGGACAGATTATGCGGATCAACTACTGTCCATCCAAGGGAGAGTTCACTCTATAATAGAATAATTGTATCTAATTATTAAAAGTTTTTTGCTTTAAACGTGTGCAGAAATACATCATATTAACAGAGCTCGGAAAATTCTTAATTTTCTCCCTGTCTTATCCCATTGCCAGCTTCAATTGGGTCAGTTAGTTCTTTATCTACTTTTACTCTGATCGTGTTGTTCTGATAGATATTTTCGATCGTTTTAATTATTCCTAGAGGTACCTCTCTTGCGTACAATAAATGGATAACGTCTTTTAATTTGACTCTGTCAAATTCCTTTTTAAAATCGACGAAACAAGTATGCCGGTTTGTTGTATTCTACTGATTTCTCTTGAATCTGCCTCATTATAAATATAGCGTCGGTACATGATCTTCCCGACCTAAAACTTTGTTGTTCTTCTGCTAATCTTATAATTGTATTCAGTGTGTTTGTTATCACTTAGTGTTGTGTTTAATAAATTAATTCCTCTGTAATTCTCCGGGGGTCCGAATTACAGACTCATATTCATTCACAGAATTATGTTCATTAATAGCTGTAATTGACTAATGCATAGTTTTAATTATTGTAACAATTATTATTACAGTTAAACTATATAATATTAATGATATTTTATATATAGAATTAAGCCGTTTAACCAATTAACCAATTTCGATTTCCAATGCGAAAATGACATGTAATGAGAAATCAAGAACGTTACCGCCTTCTCCAACGGATTTTTCAAGGGAAGGTAAGTGGTAAAAGAGGACGTGGTAAAAGTGGTAAACTTTACGAACGTGGTATAACATGACTACCACTGAACTGTCCCGCGCTGCGGTAAACAAAGTCAAGATAGCCATGATGATCGCCAACATCCGGAACGGGTAGGCACTTTAAAAAGAAGACATTCTTATTGGAACGCTAGATACCAATGAATTCCACTGCCAAGTGTGAGACTCTAAGATAACAGATCACGCTCAAACTACGAGGTAAATTTGGCAGAAGAGACGTTGTGACTTCCAAAAACATGACAACATCGCTGGAAGTGACAACGCGACTTGAACTACCCTATTTACAGAAGCCACAACGTATTATATCCGCTTCCGTATATACCTATATATATACAACATTTATTATGGTAAATCCTTTCCCCTCAATATGTAGATCTATCGTAGCACCCCCCTTCTTATCAAATATGCAATTTTTAAAAAATAATCTTAAGTAGAAAAGGTGGAAGCCAGACAGCCTCTTCTGTATACCGGAAGTCACAACTTAACGTGCATCAATATATATATATTATTAAGATATGTAAAATTTGAATTAATATGGTTTCGATCTTAATATTTTAGAAAAGTTAAAACATATAATAAAAATATACCAAAATTCATTTCGAAGAAATGAAAGTCAATTATCTTTGGATGGCCGTAGGTAAACAAAATTTAAATAGGGATTAAGTATTTTCTTTGTACAGTTAGTATGATAAGGAAGTGGTTATGTGTTTGGACAATGAGACCGGGTTAGGGAATAATTGTATTTAGAAATTTAAATGAATGTAATCTCCTTAAAAACCGATTGGCATGTAATTAGTTTTAGGAAATTTCTAATGGTAGGAAAAGTTGGTGTTGAATCTGACATTGACAATTTGGAATTTAATTCTTTGGAATCGTTGTCAGTGGACTTTATATAATTTTTTTAGATAATTTAATTTTTACGGTAGAATAGTTTTTTCAACGTTACTGTTTAGTGCTGGTTTTTAAACGAATGTGATTCTAGACGATAGTTGTTAAATGATCGTCAAGTCGAATAGTGGTGATCTCTGAGAGTCTCCTGAAGTAGTAAGGCAGATAAATGAATAGCTGTGAGTTTGTTGAAATAAGTGTCCTGACGGAGGCTCATCACGTAAAGCATTGTAAGTTATATTGTTCTACTTATATTCCAAGAGTCACCGTTGCATGCCGGAACGAGAAATAGATTCCGTTTATTGAGAGGAGAAAAGGCTAGCATTGTTTTTTGAAAGATACGTGCATCTGTAGGGGGTCATTGATGACAATAGGCTTGCAATAGTTTGTTGCGAGATTGCTGACTACATAGGGGGCTGCTAAGAGTAAATTGTAGGCGACCAGAGACAAGAATTTGGACAACTCATCATCCGAGAGACAGTTTTATTTTTTTTTATAGAATTATTCATAACGCAAATTTCAATAAGTACTTTAGATAGTGGTAGGAGTATTTCAATAATCAGAATAGGAGATATTATTTTTAGAGGATATTTTGAGGGTGAATTTATTTCAATAGATGTTTTTGTACCATATATGTGTTTTATTCCGTTAGTCTTTGACCTTATTTATCATATGTAAAGCAAAGGAGATATTGAAGCACGAGAATATAAAACCCTGAGATTAGAGCATTAAATAGTGTGATTAAATCATAAGTGCATCATTAAAATTAAATTTAATTAATTAATTAATTATCTAATCAATTGCTTTGAGCACACCGATCTTTGAATATCACATTAACTGGAGCCCAGAACGTGGTGGCTTAAAAAATATCGCAGCTTTGCATTTGATGGTAGGGAAAGAGATAAGGAATAACTACAGGTGATCCAGAGATAATTTGACAATTTTTCCAGGTGTAAAAATATTTTTGATTTATGGATTGATCGTAGGTAGTTGATATTTACTGCTATTGAATTATTTAATATTTTTACCAATCGTACATTTGATATTTATTTTGAAATTTACTGATTGCATATTTGATATTTGTGGCGAAAATTTATTAAATTTGGGGAGAAATATTTGTCGTGTTCTGCAACTTATAGAGTGTTGTAAAATTTCACATTTTGGCGGGGACAAAGAAAACAGCACAAAAGAAATACCGTTGATAGCATTACTTAAGAAAAATGTTAGGTGGAAATGGGGAACGGAACAAGAAATGGCTTTCAAAAATTTAAAAGGAGCTTTCTCCACAGCTGTAAGAGTACACCACCCAAGATATGATCAACCTTTCATTCTCCGGACCGATGCTTCCATAACAAAATTCGCAGGGGTGTTATCACAGATCCAAGACGATGTAGAGGTGCCAATCTGTTTTGTCTCCCGTGTAACCAAAACATATGAGAGAAAGTACAGCGTTACTGAATTAGAGTTCGCCAGTGTGTTATTTTGTGTAAATAAATTACGGTTTTACCTACTAGGGGCAAAATTCACCATTGAAACAGACCATGCAGCTTTGATACATATAATGAAAAATAGGCTGGTAAATAATAGAATTCATAGGGGCATTCTTTTACTTCAAGAGTATGATTTTGAATTTAAATATATCAAAGGAACTGACAATATCTTGGCTGATGCGTTGACGAGAGATGAACAATTCCGCAAAGAGGACCACAAAACTCTCCACGTTGGCATGAACATAATGAGAGAAGAAGCAGGCTTATTTTCTTTGGCTCAGATCAGGGAAAATCAGGAACAACTGGATGAAAGAGAAAAGCAAAGGGTCGAACAAGAGGATAACTTATATTTTAAGAGGGTCGATGGTAGAGAACTATATGTAATCAAGGAACAGATGGCAAAAGAAGTTTTAGCAAAATTACACTGTGACAACGGACACATTGGAAGCAGGAAGGTGTGGCTTATGTTCAGGGAGAACTACATTTGTCGAAAGGACTATACAATAGCCAAAGAGATGACTCGAAATTGCGAGACATGCCAAAAGTGTAAAAGTAAGAATTTCAAAAACGAAAACATCACAAAAAACGTCATAGCTCGGAAGAAACTGGATATTGTCGCCATTGATATGTTGAGCGATTTAATAACAACAACACAGAGGAATAAACACATATTAGTTATGGTGGATGTTTTTTCAAAGTATTTAAAACTGTACCCATGTAGAACCACGAAAGGAGCTGAAATACTTCGGAAGATAGACGATTTTATCGAAACAGTGGGAAGACCAGACAATATTTTGTTGGACAATGCAACATACTTTAGGAACGACCGTTTTAAAGGGGAATTAAGAGAGAGAGGCATAAATACAAAATTTGTAAGCATCCGACATCCACAGAGCAACCCATCAGAGCGTTTTATACAAGAAGTCACAAAATTTCTAAGAATTGCTGCGGAAGAACATCATCGACATTGGGACAGAAAAGTGTTTGAAATAGAGACGTATTTGAACTGTGCACCAAATACGGTTACCAAGGAGACGCCTTTATATGTAATGAAAGGAACAATGCCTACGAGACCGTGGGAAGACACCGCCCCCAGACAATACGAAGAAGTGATCGAGGTGGTTCAACGAAGATTGAGACGAAGTGGAGAGAAATATCTCCAAAGGCCAGAGAGGACCAGAAGAAGAAGGCCGGTTACATTCCAGAAAGGGGATAAAGTTTTAGTGAGGGCACTAAGGGTGTCCAATTTACAAAATGGTATTTGTGCTAAATTGATGCCGGTATTTGAAGGTCCATATAGGGTCAATACGGAAAATGGGGTAAATAGTTATGAATTAGCGCATATAGAGACAGGCAAGATACGGGGTATTTTTAACATTCACGACATTTATAAGTATCATGAGTAGAGTTTGGTAACATAATGGAATAATTTGATCGTAAAAAAAAAAACTTGTGTCATTCAAATAAATAACAGAGTTTTTTTTGGCAAATCAAATGGCGGGGAGTTATTAAGATATGTAAAATTTGAATTAATATGGTTTCGATCTTAATATTTTAGAAAAGTTAAAACATATAATAAAAATATACCAAAATTCATTTCGAAGAAATGAAAGTCAATTATCTTTGGATGGCCGTAGGTAAACAAAATTTAAATAGGGATTAAGTATTTTCTTTGTACAGTTAGTATGATAAGGAAGTGGTTATGTGTTTGGACAATGAGACCGGGTTAGGGAATAATTGTATTTAGAAATTTAAATGAATGTAATCTCCTTAAAAACCGATTGGCATGTAATTAGTTTTAGGAAATTTCTAATGGTAGGAAAAGTTGGTGTTGAATCTGACATTGACAATTTGGAATTTAATTCTTTGGAATCGTTGTCAGTGGACTTTATATAATTTTTTTAGATAATTTAATTTTTACGGTAGAATAGTTTTTTCAACGTTACTGTTTAGTGCTGGTTTTTAAACGAATGTGATTCTAGACGATAGTTGTTAAATGATCGTCAAGTCGAATAGTGGTGATCTCTGAGAGTCTCCTGAAGTAGTAAGGCAGATAAATGAATAGCTGTGAGTTTGTTGAAATAAGTGTCCTGACGGAGGCTCATCGCGTAAAGCATTGTAAGTTATATTGTTCTACTTATATTCCAAGAGTCACCGTTGCATGCCGGAACGAGAAATAGATTCAGTTTATTGAGAGGAGAAAAGGCTAGCATTGTTTTTTGAAAGATACGTGCATCTGTAGGGGGTCATTGATGACAATAGGCTTGCAATAGTTTGTTGCGAGATTGCTGACTACATAGGGGGCTGCTAAGAGTAAATTGTAGGCGACCAGAGACAAGAATTTGGACAACTCATCATCCGAGAGACAGTTTTATTTTTTTTTATAGAATTATTCATAACGCAAATTTCAATAAGTACTTTAGATAGTGGTAGGAGTATTTCAATAATCAGAATAGGAGATATTATTTTTAGAGGATATTTTGAGGGTGAATGTATTTCAATAGATGTTTTTGTACCATATATGTGTTTTATTCCGTTAGTCTTTGACCTTATTTATCATATGTAAAGCAAAGGAGATATTGAAGCACGAGAATATAAAACCCTGAGATTAGAGCATTAAATAGTGTGATTAAATCATAAGTGCATCATTAAAATTAAATTTAATTAATTAATTAATTATCTAATCAATTGCTTTGAGCACACCGATCTTTGAATATCACATTAATATATATATATATATATATATATATATATATATATATATATATATATATATATATATATATATATATATATTGAAAACAAAAGATGAGAAGTTATTGGTTTAACGACCACTCGTATATATATAAAAATATATATATATATATATATATATATATATATATATATATATATATATATATATATATATATATATATATATAGTAATGTTTGAATAACGGCAATTCGGTCAGTTGAAAGAAAACTCTATTTGTTTTAAGTCTCAATATTTCGTCAACTGACCGAATTGCCGTTATTCAAACATTACTATTTAACACAGTACGGTCGATAATATTTGTACAAATATATATATATATATATATATATATATATATATATATATATATATATATATAAAATGATGTTGGATAATCGAGTACAAATTATTAATTATTATTTAATATATAATTTTTAATATATTTTATAATTATATAATTTTATAATTTTAATATATTTAATATATATAATTATTAATCGAGTATTAGCCAATGATTTTGCTTATTTATATTTATATATATATATATATATATATATATATATATATATATATATATATATATATATATTATTAAGATATGTAAAATTTGAATTAATATGGTTTCGATCTTAATATTTTAGAAAAGTTAAAACATATAATAAAAATATACCAAAATTCATTTCAAAGAAATGAAAGTCAATTATCTTTGGATGGCCGTAGGTAAACAAAATTTAAATAGGGATTAAGTATTTTCTTTGTACAGTTAGTATGATAAGGAAGTGGTTATGTGTTTGGACAATGAGACCGGGTTAGGGAATAATTGTATTTAGAAATTTAAATGAATGTAATCTCCTTAAAAACCGATTGGCATGTAATTAGTTTTAGGAAATTTCTAATGGTAGGAAAAGTTGGTGTTGAATCTGACATTGACAATTTGGAATTTAATTCTTTGGAATCGTTGTCAGTGGACTTTTCATAATTTTTTTAGATAATTGAATTTTTACGGTAGAATAGTTTTTTCAACGTTACTGTTTAGTGCTGGCCTTTAAACGAATGTGATTCTAGACGATAGTTGTTAAATGATCGTCAAGTCGAATAGTGGTGATCTCTGAGAGTCTCCTGAAGTAGTAAGGCAGATAAATGAATAGCTGTGAGTTTGTTGAAATAAGTGTCCTGACGGAGGCTCATCACGTAAAGCATTGTAAGTTATATTATTCTACTTATATTCCAAGAGTCACCGTTGCATGCCGGAACGAGAAATAGATTCAGTTTATTGAGAGGAGAAAAGGCTAGCATTGTTTTTTGAAAGATACGTGCATCTGTAGGGGGTCATTGATGACAATAGGCTTGCAATAGTTTGTTGCGAGATTGCTGACTACATAGGGGGCTGCTAAGAGTAAATTGTAGGCGACCAGAGACAAGAATTTGGACAACTCATCATCCGAGAGACAGTTTTATTTTTTTTTATAGAATTATTCATAACGCAAATTTCAATAAGTACTTTAGATAGTGGTAGGAGTATTTCAATAATCAGAATAGGAGATATTATTTTTAGAGGATATTTTGAGGGTGAATTTATTTCAATAGATGTTTTTGTACCATATATGTGTTTTATTCCGTTAGTCTTTGACCTTATTTATCATATGTAAAGCAAAGGAGATATTGAAGCACGAGAATATAAAACCCTGAGATTAGAGCATTAAATAGTGTGATTAAATCATAAGTGCATCATTAAAATTAAATTTAATTAATTAATTAATTATCTAATCAATTGCTTTGAGCACACCGATCTTTGAATATCACATTAACTGGAGCCCAGAACGTGGTGGCTTAAAAAATATCGCAGCTTTGCATTTGATGGTAGGGAAAGAGATAAGGAATAACTACAGGTGATCCAGAGATAATTTGACAATTTTTCCAGGTGTAAAAATATTTTTGATTTATGGATTGATCGTAGGTAGTTGATATTTACTGCTATTGAATTATTTAATATTTTTACCAATCGTACATTTGATATTTATTTTGAAATTTACTGATTGCATATTTGATATTTGTGGCGAAAATTTATTAAATTTGGGGAGAAATATTTGTCGTGTTCTGCAACTTATAGAGTGTTGTAAAATTTCACATTTTGGCGGGGACAAAGAAAACAGTAACAAAAAGAAACAACATGTCGACCACAAGGAGACAAAGCAAAATGCAAGAAAGCAGAGAGAATAACAGAGAAGAGGAAAAAATTGTTGAAGAAGGATTGGGTAATGAAGGAGATACAACGATTATGGAGAGAAAAGAACAGGAATTAACAGGAATAGAGAAACTATTGCAACTGATGCAACTCCAATCACAACAAATGGATAGAAATCAACAGGAAACAAAAAGGACAATGCAAGAAAATCAACAGGAATCAAAACGAGCCATGGAAGAAACACAACAAAAAATAGAGAAAAATCAACAGGAAGCAAAACGAGCCATGGAAATAACACAACAAAAAATGGAAGAAACACAAAGAGAAATATCACAGAGAATAGAACAGAAATTGGAAGAGAATGATGGCAAATTGGAAAAGCGTTTGGAAAAATATGAAAATGAAGTGAAAGCCTGTTTAGAAAAAGTTAGAGAAGAAACAGAAAGGAAACTGAAGATGCAACGAGAAGAAATAGAAACTAAAATGAAGGATATTAAGACTGTGCAGAAGATGGAATTAGAACAGTTAGAAAGCAAATTTGAAAATGCAATACAAGAAGACAGGCGAGAAATAGAAGAAAAATTTAAGCAAAACGAAAAACAAATTGCGGAACTCAAGAATCAACAGAATTGTGGAGAAAGAAGGGAAATGATTATCCTTGGTACAAGCGACGCGAAAATACAATTTGGAGGGGATATTAGAAAAACACACCCAGTACCATTTGTTAAAAATTTGAAAACCAAATTGCAACATATTAGATATTTTGACGACTGCAAAGAAACAATTAGAAACCATCTGAAAGAAGGAGCAGCGTTATGGTATGAAAGTAAAGAAGATGAGTTTGAAAATTGGACAGATTTCGAAAATAAATTTCTCAACTATTTCTGGGGGAAAGTTAAACAGAGGGAAATCAACCAAGAGCTACAGAATGGAAGATATCACGAGAAAATGGGAATATCGGAAGAAAGATATGCTTTGCAGATATATAACAATTCCAAATATCTAGACTACAAATACTCTACCGAACAACTGGTAGAAATGATAAGCAGACATTTCGAAGAAACGTTGGAGGACCACGTGATTTTGAGAAACTATCAAGATATTGATAGTTTGTGCCAATTCCTTCAAGTAAGGGAAGCAAAAAGAAGAGAAATGCGAAACAGAAGACAACATGAACAATATAATGGACCGGCAAGAAGGTATCAATCAAATTATGACCAGAGAAACCGAAATGCCCAATCAACAAACGAAGATAGGCCGAGAGAATACCAAAATTACAATAGACAACAAAATTATGATAACAGGAATCACGCAAAAAATAGAACATATGAAAATCACAACAGAAACAGAGATGCACAAAATCCTCCGACTAGGAATACGAACGAACAAAGGGACGGTAGAAACAATCAGAATTTCCAACGACAAAATAGAAGGGAGATGAATCATGTAACAATAGAAAACGAGGAAGAAGATGTATGCAATGAATCCAGACAGGATTTTCAATAAAGCATCCACTGAACAAACATAAACAACTCTCCGGTATATTTTGTCATCCGAGAGAGTTTATACAGTTGGCGGGAAATGAAAGACAAAGTTCTAATTCAAATTTAATATTCTTAGATGCATTTATAAAACATAAAGCGATTAAAATTTTGATTGATTCTGGATCGGAGATATCGTTAATCAATAAGAAACTAGTAAAAGAATTAAATTTGGACAGATTTGTGTATAAAATTCCTAGGGTTGCTTTAGTGGGTGCAAACAACAAAAATTGACGACAGTAAATGAAGGTTTGGGAGTGCGGATCAGAGTGGGAGACAAATACTATATTATGCAATGTGTGGTGATCGAAGATTTAAACCATGATATGATAGCGGGAATTGATGAATTGAGTGAAAAACATATCACCATAAATTTTTCGGAGAATAAACTGGAAATCAGAGCAGAACCAGACAACATAGAAGAAGAAATGGAAATAGATAGGAAAATAATTGTTGAAAATATAAATGAACAGGAAAAACATAAAGAAATCAATATGACTGTAGAGGAAAACAGAAAGTACAAGAAAAAAATCAACCAAAAAAAAAAGAAGGAAGAAAAAGAAGAAGAGTTCAAAAAGAAAGAAGGAAAACAAGGTGGATACAAGAGAAAGACAGGAAATCGAAGGTACGGAAGAATTGTCGGCAATCGACGATAAAACAGAAAGGAAGCAGGAAGAAAAGGAAGTTCTCATAAGAGAAATGAAAGCAGTAGAAACATGGTGCTCGGGATACCAAATGGAAATTGAAGATAAAAAAAAAACAGAAGAAGAAATAAAGGATGAGGACAGAGAAGAAATGGCAATAATGGACGAGAATCCAGAATTTTATGAAGAAATATTATGGACAGTGAATACATGCGAACAAAATGAGGATGAAAGAAAATTAAAATGTGGAGAAAACATGGAAAAGGAAGTAGAGAAGATTCTAGAAAATTATGGAGATTTGATTAATGAAGAAAGCCGAGTGGCTAAAAATTATGAACATTCTTTTAAAGTTAAAAACTTAGAAAATTTTAAATCCAAGACATATCCAATCCCGTATAAATACAGGCAAAGCGTCGGACAGGAAATTGAAAAAATGATCGAAGACAAGGTGATAGAAAGATGTGACTCTCCATATATCAACCCGATAGTATGCGTTAAAAAATCGAGTGGTGATTTGCGATTATGTTTAGATGCAAGAAACATTAATTCACACACAATCGCGCAATACGAAGCGCCTTTGAACATCGAAGCCATATTTGGACGAATCACAGGGTCACACATTTTTTCCAAAATCGATTTGAAACATAGTTTTTGGTTAATACCTTTGGCAGAGAAATGTCGAAATTATACCGCTTTTTCGATCGACGGAGTGGTATACCGATTTAGGGTGGTACCATTTGGCCTACAGAGTGCATGCGCTGCTTTGGTTCGCGCATTGAACACAATCTTAAATAGGCATGGAGAATTTGTTGTACATTACATAGATGATTTATTAATTTTCTCACCAGATATAACAAGCCATCTACGACATATTCACACTGTGCTAGAAGAACTGGATCAAGCGGGATTGAAATTAAATATTAAAAAGTGTCAGTTTTTCCAAAAGGAAATACTGTATTTAGGATTCAAATTAGACACAAAAGGGATTAGTCTTGCAGAAGATAGAATCGAAATTATAAATAACTACGCTAGGCCAACCAATTTAAAAACATTGCGGGGATTTTTGGGAATGGTAAACTATTTCAAAAAACTAATACCAGACATCAGCACAAAAGAAATACCGTTGATAGCATTACTTAAGAAAAATGTTAGGTGGAAATGGGGAACGGAACAAGAAATGGCTTTCAAAAATTTAAAAGGAGCTTTCTCCACAGCTGTAAGAGTACACCACCCAAGATATGATCAACCTTTCATTCTCCGGACCGATGCTTCCATAACAAAATTCGCAGGGGTGTTATCACAGATCCAAGACGATGTAGAGGTGCCAATCTGTTTTGTCTCCCGTGTAACCAAAACATATGAGAGAAAGTACAGCGTTACTGAATTAGAGTTCGCCAGTGTGTTATTTTGTGTAAATAAATTACGGTTTTACCTACTAGGGGCAAAATTCACCATTGAAACAGACCATGCAGCTTTGATACATATAATGAAAAATAGGCTGGTAAATAATAGAATTCATAGGGGCATTCTTTTACTTCAAGAGTATGATTTTGAATTTAAATATATCAAAGGAACTGACAATATCTTGGCTTATGCGTTGACGAGAGATGAACAATTCCGCAAAGAGGACCACAAAACTCTCCACGTTGGCATGAACATAATGAGAGAAGAAGCAGGCTTATTTTCTTTGGCTCAGATCAGGGAAAATCAGGAACAACTGGATGAAAGAGAAAAGCAAAGGGTCGAACAAGAGGATAACTTATATTTTAAGAGGGTCGATGGTAGAGAACTATATGTAATCAAGGAACAGATGGCAAAAGAAGTTTTAGCAAAATTACACTGTGACAACGGACACATTGGAAGCAGGAAGGTGTGGCTTATGTTCAGGGAGAACTACATTTGTCGAAAGGACTATACAATAGCCAAAGAGATGACTCGAAATTGCGAGACATGCCAAAAGTGTAAAAGTAAGAATTTCAAAAACGAAAACATCACAAAAAACGTCATAGCTCGGAAGAAACTGGATATTGTCGCCATTGATATGTTGAGCGATTTAATAACAACAACACAGAGGAATAAACACATATTAGTTATGGTGGATGTTTTTTCAAAGTATTTAAAACTGTACCCATGTAGAACCACGAAAGGAGCTGAAATACTTCGGAAGATAGACGATTTTATCGAAACAGTGGGAAGACCAGACAATATTTTGTTGGACAATGCAACATACTTTAGGAACGACCGTTTTAAAGGGGAATTAAGAGAGAGGCATAAATACAAAATTTGTAAGCATCCGACATCCACAGAGCAACCCATCAGAACGTTTTATACAAGAAGTCACAAAATTTCTAAGAATTGCTGCGGAAGAACATCATCGACATTGGGACAGAAAAGTGTTTGAAATAGAGACGTATTTGAACTGTGCACCAAATACGGTTACCAAGGAGACGCCTTTATATGTAATGAAAGGAACAATGCCTACGAGACCGTGGGAAGACACCGCCCCCAGACAATACGAAGAAGTGATCGAGGTGGTTCAACGAAGATTGAGACGAAGTGGAGAGAAATATCTCCAAAGGCAAGAGAGGACCAGAAGAAGAAGGCCGGTTACATTCCAGAAAGGGGATAAAGTTTTAGTGAGGGCACTAAGGGTGTCCAATTTACAAAATGGTATTTGTGCTAAATTGATGCCGGTATTTGAAGGTCCATATAGGGTCAATACGGAAAATGGGGTAAATAGTTATGAATTAGCGCATATAGAGACAGGCAAGATACGGGGTATTTTTAACATTCACGACATTTATAAGTATCATGAGTAGAGTTTGGTAACATAATGGAATAATTTGATCCTAAAAAAAAAACTTGTGTCATTCAAATAAATAACAGAGTTTTTTTTGGCAAATCAAATGGCGGGGAGTTATTAAGATATGTAAAATTTGAATTAATATGGTTTCGATCTTAATATTTTAGAAAAGTTAAAACATATAATAAAAATATACCAAAATTCATTTCGAAGAAATGAAAGTCAATTATCTTTGGATGGCCGTAGGTAAACAAAATTTAAATAGGGATTAAGTATTTTCTTTGTACAGTTAGTATGATAAGGAAGTGGTTATGTGTTTGGACAATGAGACCGGGTTAGGGAATAATTGTATTTAGAAATTTAAATGAATGTAATCTCCTTAAAAACCGATTGGCATGTAATTAGTTTTAGGAAATTTCTAATGGTAGGAAAAGTTGGTGTTGAATCTGACATTGACAATTTGGAATTTAATTCTTTGGAATCGTTGTCAGTGGACTTTTCATAATTTTTTTTTAGATAATTGAATTTTTACGGTAGAATAGTTTTTTCAACGTTACTGTTTAGTGCTGGCCTTTAAACGAATGTGATT
This sequence comes from Diabrotica virgifera virgifera, assembly GCF_917563875.1. Taxonomy (NCBI): domain Eukaryota; kingdom Metazoa; phylum Arthropoda; class Insecta; order Coleoptera; family Chrysomelidae; genus Diabrotica; species Diabrotica virgifera. The sequence goes on along the minus strand of NC_065444.1, from coordinate 142,868,492 downwards.
CTAGACGATAGTTGTTAAATGATCGTCAAGTCGAATAGTGGTGATCTCTGAGAGTCTCCTGAAGTAGTAAGGCAGATAAATGAATAGCTGTGAGTTTGTTGAAATAAGTGTCCTGACGGAGGCTCATCACGTAAAGCATTGTAAGTTATATTATTCTACTTATATTCCAAGAGTCACCGTTGCATGCCGGAACGAGAAATAGATTCAGTTTATTGAGAGGAGAAAAGGCTAGCATTGTTTTTTGAAAGATACGTGCATCTGTAGGGGGTCATTGATGACAATAGGCTTGCAATAGTTTGTTGCGAGATTGCTGACTACATAGGGGGCTGCTAAGAGTAAATTGTAGGCGACCAGAGACAAGAATTTGGACAACTCATCATCCGAGAGACAGTTTTATTTTTTTTTATAGAATTATTCATAACGCAAATTTCAATAAGTACTTTAGATAGTGGTAGGAGTATTTCAATAATCAGAATAGGAGGTATTATTTTTAGAGGATATTTTGAGGGTGAATTTATTTCAATAGATGTTTTTGTACCATATATGTGTTTTATTCCGTTAGTCTTTGACCTTATTTATCATATGTAAAGCAAAGGAGATATTGAAGCACGAGAATATAAAACCCTGAGATTAGAGCATTAAATAGTGTGATTAAATCATAAGTGCATCATTAAAATTAAATTTAATTAATTAATTAATTATCTAATCAATTGCTTTGAGCACACCGATCTTTGAATATCACATTAATATATATGTTACACTTGAAGTTTCCGCGGGAGCTATATGAGCTTTCTGTTGTTTTCCGCGGAGTCAAACCCGGAAAACAACAGAAAGCATATATATATATATATATATATATATATATATATATATATATATATATATATATATATATATATATATATATATATATATATATATAATCTAAACCTTTCCACCTAACGGTGTAAGGTGTTTAAAAATACATTTCATACATCTACATCATATACAAATCGTCTCCACTCTTGCTTATTCTCGGCCCTTCGTTTCGCTTCAGTCCACGTTGTATTTTTCGTCCTCAGAATTTCTACCACTTCATCGTTCCAGGTTTTCTTTGGTCTCCCTCTGCCTCTCTTGTTTTGTACTTTTGCCTCCCATATGCGTTTTACCTGTCTACCACCGTTCATTCTACACAAATGTCCAAACCATTTAAGTTTGTTCTTATCTAGTATTTGTGTTATTGGTTCGACTTGTAGTTCTTCTCTCACAATGCTGTTTCTTATTCTATCACGTCTTGTAATTCATTTTACTTTTCTTAGGTACTTCATGTCCACGGAGTTTATTCTGCTTTTCGATGATTGTGTTAGCACCCAGCTCTCACTACCATAGGTAAGGATTGGCCTGAAGATTGTTTTATATACCATCATCTTTGTCCTGCTGCTTACTTCTCTCTTTCCAATGAATGTTCTGTTTAAGCTACGGTACATTCTGGACGCCATGGTTATCCTTTCGTTGACTTCTTCTGATCTTCCTCCATTCTCTATTTTTACACCCAAGTATTTATATGTTGTTACTTGTTCTAGTTTCTTGTTATTTATCTCTATATTTACTTGTTTATCCTCATTCCCAATGACCATTATCTTTGTTTTCTCCATGTTTATTTTCATATTTCTCTCTTCCAGCTCCTCTTTCCACATTATTAGGTTCCTTTTAAGGTCATCTTCGCTGTGTGCTAGTAACATCAGGTCGTCTGCAAATGCACATACTGAAATTCCTATAGGTTCTAGTCTGTGGTAACCAGTGTGTAATTTGCGTGTCTTTGCTTCCATTACTTTTATGATGTCATCCATGAGTACGATGAATAATGTGGGGCTCAGTACTCTTCCCTGCTTCAGTCCATCATTTATCTCAAAAGTATCAGAATGGGTATTATCTTTCCTGATGTAGCATTTGTTATGTTTATATAAGCTTTGTATAGCCTGCCTCAGTTTGGGTTCAATATTTCTTCGTTCGAGACTTTCCCATACTTTGTATTGTGAAACTTTATCGAATGCTTTTTCTAAATCTATAAATGCTGCATATACTTCAGTTTTAGTAATTCTCGTCTTTTCTGTTACTTGTTTGATCGTAAAGATGTGGTCTTGGGTACGCCGGCCTTTTCTGAACCCACTTTGTGGTTCTGCTAGGTTGTGTTAAACTATTGAACTAAGTTTTATGTTTAATATATATTCGTACGATTTTGACACCACACTTAACAACGTAATACCTCTGTAGTTGCCGCAATACCCAAGTGCCAGGCTTTGTTGAGAATTTCTGTTAGCATCTCTAACCCTGACACCCCTAGATTTTTCAGCATTTCTGGTGTGATCTTATCATGGCCTGCTGATTTTCCTACCTTTACATGCGAGATGGCTTCCAGTAATTCATTCTTATCGATATTTTCGTCTTCGTCGTCGTGTTCTACGTTGGGGGTGGTCGTTTGTTCATGTGACTCATTACTGGTGGTTGTTCCATTTAGTAGCTCTTAAAAATGCTCCTTCCATCTTTTCATAATTTCGTCTTCATCTGTCAGTAGTACATTATCTTTTGATTTGATCTGCCTTATGTTTGGTTGTTTGTCCTTTCGTAGGTTCTTCAAAACTCTGTAGAATAACTTCTGGTTTCCTTGGCTATTTTCTTCTAATTTTGTTCGAAATTCTTCCCAGGATCTCTGTTTGGCTCGGGTTACTAGTTCATTGACATTAGTACGTTGTTCTTTATGTAGCGTGTAATTATTGTCTGTTCTGTCTCCGAGGTATTGTTTCCATAAACTTTTCTTTCTTTTCACTTGATCTTTAATTTCTTCGTTCCACCACCTCGTCTGTTTTATATTTTTATTTACTACTATTGTACCACATGTTTGTTTTGCTGCCTTTAGGATGGTATCCTTAAATTCTAGCCATAGTTCTTCTAGATTCAGACTTCGCCATATTTGTCTTCTGTTTTCGACGTGTGTTTCTGTAGTCATTTTATTTTGTTCAGCAATCTTTTTGTCTTGTAACTTATAGGATCTGATTGATTCGTTCGTATTCTTGTTCTGGCTTGTCATTTTTGTTATTTCTTGATGGTTATTATCCTCAATTTTCCACTTAGCTACTAATAAGTAGTGGTCACTGCAGATTTCTGCGCCTCTATTAACTTTCACGTCAGTTATTTCTTTTCGATTTTGTCTGTTATTAGTACATAATCTATTATTGATCTTTCATTTCTGCTTCTAACTTCTCTGGTATATTTGTGTATATCTTTGTGCATGTAAAACGTATTCGTTACTATCAAGTTGTTCTCCATGCAAAAATTGATCAATCTATTTCCATTATTGTTTCTGGTCTCCTCTCCAAGCATTCCAATTACATCTATTGTGTCATTTCCTTTTCCTACTCTACTGTTAAAATCTCCCATGATGATTAGTTTGCCATTTACGTTTTCCACTATATCTGTCAGCTCCTCCCAGAAGTCATCTTTTTTACTTGCAACTTCATCTTCACCTGGTCCATATACAATTATTATTGTTGTGTTACTAGTTTGATCTATATTCATTTCAATTTTTAATATTTTCTCAGATATAAATTCCCATCTTGTCATGTGCTTTATATGTTCTTTTGCTATAATGCAACCAACCCCTGCGGCCGCTCGTAGCTCTCGTTTTACTCCACTGTATAACAGTAATGTGTAACAGGTTCCATGTCCTTTCTTTTTTTAATTCTGTTACTGCTAGGATGTCTAGTTTGGAACTTTCAAATTCCTGTATGAGTTCTCGTTCTTTGTCGTTGATACTTCTGATGTTCCACGTTGCTATTTTCAGTATTTTCATTTTTGTGTTGCTCGTTGTTGTGTCTGTTAAGATCATATCATTATTCGTTTCCTTTTTCGTTGCCATTTGTCGGTCCATTTCTTCATCTATTATCATCAGTTTTCTAATCTGTTTTCATTTTCAATCCAATTGAATTGTATGTTATCAACCCATAATTTTTTTATATCCAATTCTCACTCTTTTTCCTTTCTATCTTTCCTCTGATGCCCTCCTTTTTATTATAGATTGCGTTTCTAGTTCTTTTTTAGTGAGGTCATGGTCAATATATATTCTCTTATGTGGATGGTTCTTCAGTTTCTTTTTGGCTTCCATTACTCTCAGTTTGTCTCCGCATGATTCTAATTCTATGATGCATGTGTTTTTCCCTATGCTAGGTAGTAAAAATAATAATATTATAATTTGTTGTGGAAATGTTGCGCTTCAATATAGATAATTTGGTACGTAGGCCTCTAACATTTCGATAGTAAATATTCAGTTCGTTTGAATTGACACTGAGAGTGACTGAAGTTTTTTGGAACAATTTTTGGAATGTCGTTTACATATCTTATGATTCAGTTATTCTCACCTTGATCCTCGCGTAGTTTAAGTTCTGCTTTGAGATCTTTATATTGTTTTACCTGCATAGGAGTTTGGTCCACATTCACGAAAATCTTCTTTTCTTTGTTTATATTCGTTCTATTCTTAATAATAATAATAATAAATAGAGATAAATAATAAATGGAGATAAATAATTTATGTTTAGGATCGCTGCCTGGGGATCGCCAGGGCACGTCTGGAGCCGGCGCTGGACGTGACAGCATGCGGGACGTCGGTGGCAGGGTGTTGAGGAGGCGGGCCCCTGTCATACAATCAGCTACAGCCCAACCACAACCACAAGCGAGCCAAACAACAACAAGAGCTCCACCCGCCGAAGGTGCTGCGCTGGATCATCAGCCGGCGCTCACTCAAGCGGGACGACCGAGGCAGCGCATGAAATGGACTGTGTCAATTAATGAAAACATTTTGCGCTTCTATTACAAGGTGACAAACCTCGGTCAAGAAATAATCGGCTACCGACAACAGCTGTATGCCGAATTTTGCAGGACGTACCCAGATATTCAATACCGGGTATACCTCTTCAAAGAGTATCAGATCAATACCGGGTAATCATAAGGAACAACCTTATCCCAGAGACTAGACGCAATTCTATCAAAAGCGAAGTCGAACGGGAGATTAATAACCAAGAACAAGTTTTAGATCAAGTCCCTAATGAAATCCTCGATGAGCAGACTCCTGAGATTCCCATGCCAGAAACTCAACCTGATAATACACAGCAGGAAAACAACGAGTTGCGCGATAGTCTAGCAAACGAAATGGCTCGTGCCGTACAAGAGTTTAATGGAACAAACCCACTTAGCAGACCACCGCTACCACGAATAAACTCTTGTAAGAAACTAGGTGCGCTGTTACAAATTGTGAACACTGAAGTCCTACCCAACTATGTCGTAGAAGCTCACACGTTGGAATATTTGCATATGCTAATCTACTGTGCAGCAACAGCAATTGCTAATGTAATGGGCGTTAAGATCAGAACACGACGGGTTACTAATAACGAAAGAACTGGTAACAGAATTGCACCCTGGGAAAAAAGACTGCTCGCAAAGATCGAATTATTACGTAGGGATATTGGTATAGTCACAGAATACATACGAGGTGTAACAAGTAGAAAAGTCATCAGAAGAGCTGAAGATATAATGCTGACTACCGCAAGACACTCAAGATATGATCCAGAAAACAACACAGCCCATCAGTGTCTGGACACATTAAAACAAAAGCTCTCCGTTTATTCAGGACGACTAAGGAGGTACAAAGTTAGTAACAACCGCAAAAGCGACAATGCTCTTTTTGAAAGTTCTGAAAAGGCGTTCTATCGAAAACTCAATTCCACTGTAGAACGTGTCGATAAGACTTACCCAAGCCAAGAAGAAATTCATGAGTTTTGGGGAAATCAACTTTCCACGCCAGCTGCTCTTAACAACAATGCTGGATGGATAGAAGAAACGACACAAAACTGCCAACACTACATTACCACCCTTTACGAACCCTTCACTACTGAAGAAGTCTCAAATACCATCAAAGAGCTTCATAACTGGAAATCTCCTGGACCAGACGGAGTTCAAAACTTTTGGCTCAAGAAGTTTTGGAGTGTTCATGAATGCTTATCAACACTAATTAATCATGTTATTTCTAATCCGCAGGATATACCATCATTCCTAACTCAGGGAACCACTTATTTAATTCCGAAGGATCAAAATAACACCCACGATCCAGCCAAATACCGCCCAACTACTTGTCTTCCAACTTTGTACAAATTGGTCACATCCTGTGTAGCCCGGCGTATCTACCAACACTGTGCTCTGAACAATATCATAGAGCCTCAACAGAAAGGATGCGCTAAGGGTTCCATGGGTTGCAAAGAACAACTCATCATCGAGTCAGTCATTTCTAACCAGGCATATTCCAAAAAGAGGAATCTTTTTACTGCCTTCATTGATTACAAGAAGGCCTTTGATTCAGTGCCGCATGAATGGCTTATAGATATATTGAGAATATATAAAGTCGATGATAATATAGTGACCTTTTTAGAGCATATAATTACGGAGTGGAAGACTAGAATTCACCTTCAAATACCTGGTGAAAATAACATCGAAACTGAAAATATCGCAATCAGCCGGGGCCTGTTTTAAGGAGATTCGTGAGTCCACTGTGGTTCTGTCTAGCTATGAACCCATTATCTCAGCTATTGAACTCCACAGACGAAGGTTTTAGCATCAAAAATAACAACATTGTGGTGGCGAAGCTTAATCATTTATTGTATATGGATGATTTGAAATTAATGGCTTCCACTCGAAACCAACTCGATGAGATGCTAAAAACTGTAGAAACTTTTTCTAATGATATTAGCATGCACTTCGGACTAGACAAGTGCCGTAATTTAAATATAGTCAGAGGAAAAGTACAGCCCGGATGATTCGATATGCAAAATGGCCAGAACATCGAGGCCATGGGTGAAAACGATATGTATAAATATCTTGGAGTAAAGCAAGCGCGGAGAATTGACCATAAACAAATGAAAACAGAGATAACTACTGAGTTTATAAGAAGGGTAAAACAGCTGCTTCGCTCACACCTTAATAGTAGAAATTTGTTTAAGGCACTAAACACCTACGCATGTTCCGCGCTTAGCTATTCATTTGGCATTGTTAAGTGGACAAAAACGGACATAGAAAATCTTCAGCGAAAAGTAAGAACGCACCTCACAAAGGCACAAAAACACCATCCAAAAAGTGCAGTAGAAAGAACGACATTACCACGGAATTTAGGAGGAAGAGGACTTATGGATATAGGTGAGCAATTAGACAAACAAATTGCTAATTTAAGATCTTATTTTCAGATGCAGGCTGAAACATCTACTCTACATCGCGCTATCTGCGCAGTAGATGACACAACACCGATAAAACTGAGGGAAGCAGACCTTCGCATAAACCACCTTACTAAGGACGAAAAAGTGCGCGCCTGGATGGGTAAACTTCTGCACGGGCGACATCCCAATGAGGTCAGCCAAGATTATGTCGACAATATAGCGTCGAACTACTGGTTGACATCAGGAAAGATGTTCCCTGAAACGGAGGGTTCATTACTGGTCATTCAGGATCAGGTTATACTAACCAGAAATTACCTGAAATATGTCTTCAAAGACCCTCAGGTTCAAAACGACAGATACCGATATGGATGTCAAGCCCAAGAAACCATCCAACATCTTACAGGGGGCTGCCAGGCATTTGCTGCAACTGAGTACAAGGAACGGCATGACGCAGTGGGAAAAATCCTTCATCAGGAGATAGCTATCAAGCTGGGACTTCTCCAAACCGACCATCTCCCATATTATCAATACGTCCCTGAGAGTATGCTTGAGGATGGCAACTACAAGCTATACTGGGACCGCACTGTGCTCACAGACCAAACAGTGGCGCATAATAGACCAGATCTCGTATTAGTCAATAAATTAACGAGACAAACAACCCTCATTGATGTGGCGATTCCTAACAGCAATAATCTACGTACTAAATTTACTGAAAAGATGGCCAAGTACAGAGATCTGGAAATTCAAATACGGAGACAATGGAGAATGCAAAGTACCCAGACGATACCGATTATTACGTCTACTACTGGAGTCATTCCGAAAACCCTCCTCGAAAGCATAAAAAAGCTGGGTCTTAATGAACATCTTTATAAGACCATGCCGAAAGCAGTACTACTCGCAACGGCCAGATGTGTACGAAAATTTTTGGGAGATACACCTGCATACCAAGTCACCTAGGGCTCGATAACACGGAAAGAGTCCCACCAGAGCTCAATCCTTTTGATACCGTAGGTATCTGGGATGAGTCAATTTTCCCCTTAGAGGGAGTGTGGGCCGTATGGCTAAATCTGGATAATAATAACCTGTGGGAGTTTTTTGTCAGTTCTTCTATCAGGCGCGGCCCCCTGCGAATGGGGTGAACACTGAAGTCCTACCCAACTATGTCGTACGAAGCTCACACGTTGGAATATTTGCATATGCTAATCTACTGTGCAGCAACTGCAATTGCTAATGTAATGGGCGTTAAGATCAGAACACTACGGGTTACTAATAACGAAAGAACGGGTAACAGAATTGCACCCTGGGAAAAAAGACTGCTAGGAAAGATCGAATTATTACGTAGGGATATTGGTATAGTCACAGAATACATACGAGGTGTAACAAGTAGAAAAGTCATGAGAAGAGCTGAAGAAATAATGCTGACTACCGCAAGACAATCAAGATATGATCCAGAATACAACTCAGCCCATCAGTGTCTGGATACATTAAAACAAAAGCTCTCCGTTTATTCAGGACGACTAAGGAGGTACAAAGTTAGTAACAACCGCAAAAGCGACAATGCTCTTTTTGAAAGTTCTGAAAAGGCGTTCTATCGAAAACTCAATTCCACTGTAGAACGTGTCTATAAGACTTACCCAAGCCACGAAGAAATTCATGAGTTTTGGGGAAATCAACTTTCCACGCCAGCTGCTCTTAACAACAATGCTGGATGGATAGAAGATACGACACAGAACTGCCAACACTACATTACCACCCTTTACGAACCCTTCACTACTGAAGAAGTCTCAAATACCATCAAAGAGGTTCATAACTGGAAATCTCCTGGACCAGACGGAGTTCAAAACTTTTGGCTCAAGAAGTTTTGGAGTGTTCATGAATGTTTATCAACACTAATTAATCATGTTATTTCTAATTCGCAGGATATACCATCATTCCTAACTCAGGGAACCACTTATTTAATTCCGAAGGATCAAAATAACACCCAAGATCCAGCAAAATACCGTCCAGTTACTTGTCTTCCAACTTTGTATAAATTGGTCACATCCTGTGTAGCCCGGCGTATCTACCAACACTGTGCTCTGAACAATATCATAGAGCCTCAACAGAAAGGATGCGCTAAGGGTTCCATGTGTTGCAAAGAACAACTCATCATCGACTCAGTCATTTCTATCTAACCAGGCATATTCCAAAAAGAGGAATCTTTTTACTGCCTTCATTGATTACAAGAAGGCCTTTGATTCAGTGCCGCATGAATGGCTTATAGATATATTGAGAATATCTAAAGTCGATGATAATATAGTGACTTTTTTAGAGCATATAATGACGGAGTGGAAGACTAGAATTCACCTTCAAATACCTGGTGAAAATAACATCGAAACTGAAAATTCGCAATTAGCCCAGGCCTGTTTCAAGGAGATTCGTGAGTCCACTGTGGTTCTGTCTAGCTATGAACCCACTATCTCAGCTATTGAACTCCACAGACGCAGGTTTTGGCATCAAAAATAACAACAATGTGGTGGCGAAGCTTAATCATTTATTTTACATGGATGATTTGAAATTAATGGCTTCCACTCGAAACCAACTCGACGAGATGCTAAAAACTGTAGAAACTTTTTCTAATGATATTAGCATGCACTTCGGACTAGACAAGTGCCGTATTTTAAATATAGTCAGAGGAAAAGTACAGCCCGGAGGATTCGATATGCAAAATGGCCAGAACATCGAGGCCATGGGTGAAAACGATATGTATAAATATCTTGGAGGAATCTAGGAGGAAGAGAACTTATGGATATAGGTGAGCAATTAGACAAACAAATTGCTAATTTAAGATCTTATTTTTAGATGCAGGCTGAAACATGTACTCTACATCGCGCTATCTGCGCAGTAGATGACACAACACCGATAAAACTAGAGGAAGCAGAACTGCGCATAAACCACCTTACTAAGGATGAAAAAGTGCGCGCCTGGATGGGTAAACCTCTGCACGGGCGACATCCCAATGAGGTCAGCCAAGATTATGTCGACAATATAACGTCGAACTACTGGTTGACATCAGAAAAGATGTTCCCTGAAATGGAGGGTTCATTACTGGCCATTCAGGATCAGGTTATACCAACCAGAAATTACCTGAAATATATCATCAAAGACCCTCCGGTTCAAAACGACAGATGCCGATATGGATGGCAAGCCCAAGAAACCGGGTCTAGGACATTTCGGCGTCGCCGTTTCGGCGTGGCCATTTCGGCGTGGCCGTTTGGGCGTAGAGCCGTTTCGGCGTAGGCCGTTTCGGCGTCGGCCATTTCGGCGTCAGAGATTTTATTTTAGATGACTAAATACCTACATTGGAGTCTATTAGTAAGACATTATTTTGAAAAAAATCTTTTAATATAGTTATTTAAGTAGATACATTGGAGTCCATTGATCACAAAATTTTAATATTAATGGTAGATTTGTATATGTATTTCTCAGGCACTCATTGATTACCACTATTGTCCCTTCGTTTGTTTCTGTAGCACGCTTTTTCATTTTTGTAACAACTTGTGCTACTTCCACGTCCATCGCCGAGGAGTCGTGAGTGTGAACATTTACTTTCTTGATGACTTCACCATCTCTTGTATGTATTCTTGCTTTGCACGTTTGTTTCCTCTCACACCTCCAAAATTTTAGGGATTCATCGCTTTTACTAACAGCGTCAAAAACATACATGAAACCATCAGTGGTAAATTTCTCTCTTCCTCTGGTCGATAAAATTTTTCGTTCCATAGCTTAAAAATTCTTCGTCTGTATATCGTATAAATACTACTATGAAATATTATAAGACACTACATAAACTCTTAAACTGATCTCTGTTCGAGGTATTTCCTAATAATAGTACATTATATACCGCGGGACTGAAGTAGTACATTTAATCCTGAAGGTAAAGTTTATGGCCCGACCGCAGGGAGGGCCATAATTTACCTGAAGTTTTACCTAAGTTTTCGAGGAAATGTTAATAACATTATTATGTGATTTATAGAATTTTGTATTTAAATTTTCGAAGAAACTGCAATAAATATAGGGATAACTATTATTATACTAACTAATGGTAAATATTTTAAAAGCAGATTCCTTTCAAGAAAATATTGTATAATTTAATTTTTTTTAAAAATATACATTCTGCAAATATTTTTGCTTAAAAAAGATATTTTAACAATATTAAAATTCTCCGTCTATATACCATATAATGTATGTCTAATTAAAGTTGAAAAATGTCAGTTATCATCTAATTAGCTCTGGGACAATTAAGAGAACAGCAATTATTATTAATATGCATTAATAAAAAATCCAATATAGGTATTTGCAGAATAAAATATAACAAAATGTTTATAAAAGAAATACATTTAGTTTATTTTTCTACTTGACCATTAATGTTAAAATTGTGTGACCAATGAACTCCAATGTATTTAAATAACTATATTAAAAGATTTTTTTCCAAAAAATTGCCTGACCAATAAACCTCAATGTAGGTATTTAGTCAACTAAAATAAAATTTCTGACGCCGAAATGGCCGACGCCGAAACGGCCTACGCCGAAACGGCCTACGCCGAAACGGCTCTACGCCCAAACGGCCACGCCGAAATGGCCACGCCGAAACGGCGACGCCGAAACGTCCCATTCCGCAAGAAACCATCCAACATCTTACAGGGGGCTGTCAGGCATTTGCTGCAACTGAGTACAAGGAACGGCATGACGCAGTGGGAAAAATCCTTCATCAGGAGATAACTATCAAGCTGGGACTTCTCCAAACCGACCATCTCCCATATTATCAATACGTCCCCGAGAGTATGCTTGAGGATGGCAACTACAAGCTATACTGGGACCGCACTGTGCTCACAGACCAAACAGTGGCGCATAATAGACCAGATCTCGTACTAGTTAATTATTATCAAAACAAACAACAGTAATTGTTGCGGCGATTCCTAACAATAATGTACGTACTAAATTTACTGAAAAGATCGCCAAGTACAGAGATCTGGAAGTTCAAATACGGAGGCAATGGAGAATGCAAAGTACCCAGACGATACCGATTATTACGTCTACTACTGGAGTCATTCCGAAAACCCTCCTCGAAAGGATAAAAAATCTGGGTCTTAATGAACATCTTTATAAGACCATGCCGAAAGCAGTACTACTCGCAACGGCCAGATGTGTACGAAAATTTTTGGGAGATACACCTGCATTCCAAGTCACCTAGGGCTCGACAACACGGAAAGAGTCCCACCAGAGCTCAATCCTTTTGATACCGTAGGTATCTGGGATGAGTCAATTTTCCCCTTAGAGGGAGTGTGAGCCGTATGGCTAAATCTGGATAATAATAAATAATAATAATAAGAAATTCATGAGTTTTGGGGAAATCAATTTTCCACACCAGCTGCTTTTAACAACAATGCTGGATGGATAGAAGATACGACGCACAACTGTCACCACTACGTTACTGCTAACTACGAACCATTCACGACTGAAGAGGTCTCAAATGTGATCAAAGAGATTCATAACTGCAAATCCCCTGGACCAGACGAAGTTCAGAACTTCTGGCTTAAAAAGTTTTGGTGTATTCATGATTGTTTATCAACATTAATTAATCATGTTATTTCTAATCCGCAGGAAATACCATCATTTCTAACTCAGGGAACTACTTATTTAATACCAAAGGATCAAAATAACACCCAAGATCCATCCAAGTACCGTCCAATTACTTGTCTTCCAACTTTGTATAAATTGGTCACACCCTGTGTAGCCCGGCGTATCTACCAACACTGTGCACTGAACAATATCATAGAGCCTCAACAGAAAGGATGCGCTAAGGGTTCCATGGGTTGCAAAGAACAACTTATCATCGACTCAGTCATTTCTAACCAGGCATTCACTAAAAAAATGAACCTTCTTACTGCCTTTATTGACTATAAAAAGGCCTTTGATTCAGTACCGCATGAATGGCTTATACAGTAGGAAAAATGAAAGAATACTCATGAACGAACATATAAAACAGGCTGTATTTTCCTGTCACCGTGTCACACAAAAAATTAGTTGAAAGACTGATAAGTTTGTACACACTTGAATGAATAAGGGAAAATGAAAATGTAGTATGTCAAAGTGTGTAAATAATTTTATTTCCTTAGCTGAGCGCTTTCGACATAAACGTCATCATCGGAGCTAATGCTAAAATAAAAAAAGAGATCTTGTAAGAACAAGAAGTACAAAACTCTTTTTTTACTTACGTCAAATACTAAAAAAGTACCGCTACATAGAGGTGTAAAAAGTTTTTTTTTTTTTTTTTTTTTTTTACACCTCTATGTAGCGGTACTTTTTTAGTATTTGACGTAAGTAAAAAAAGAGTTTTGTACTTCTTGTTCTTACAAGATCTCTTTTTTTATTTTAGCATTAGCTCCGATGATGACGTTTATGTCGAAAGCGCTCAGCTAAGGAAATAAAATTATTTACACACTTTGACATACTACATTTTCATTTTCCCTTACACAAAAAATTGGCCAGCGCAAGTACATGTAATTATTATTATTACATGTACTTGCGCTGGGCAATTTTCTTTGTGACACGGTGACAGGAAAATACAGCGTGTTTTATATGTTCGTTCATGGGTATTCTTTCATTTTTCCGACTGTAGATATATTGAAAATATACAAAGTCGATGATAACATAGTGACCTTTTTAAGGCATATAATGAGAGATTGGAAGACTAAAATTCACCTCCAAATACCTGGTGAAAACAATATCGAAACCGAAAATATCGCAATTAACCGGGGCCTGTTTCAAGGAGACTCGTTGAGTCCATTGTGGTTCTGCTTAGCTTTGAACCCCCTTTAATAATACTGTGGTAGCGAAGCTCAATCATCTGTTGTATATGGATGATTTAAAATTAATGGCTTCCACTCGAGAACACCTAGAACAAATGCTAAAAACTGTAGAAACATTCTCTAATGATATTAGCATGCACTTCGGACTAGACAAGTGCCGTGTTTTGAATATAGTCAGAGGAAAGGCTCTGCCCGGTGGATTCGATATGCAAAATGGCCAGAACATCGAGGCCATGGGCGAAAACGATAAGTACAAATATCTTATACAAGTATCGCTGATGACACCGTTATAATGGCAGACACCCTTGAGTCGCTACAAGAATTGTTAAATAGAATTAACGATTATTGCATTCGATATGGACTCAAAATAAACAAGAAAAAAACTAAATTTATGATTGTCTCAAAAACACAACATGGAAATGAAAGGTTAATACTAGAGCAAACCCAAATAGAAAAAGTAAAGACATACAAATATCTGGGAACCTGGGTTGATGACAAAAATGACCAAAGCAAAGAAATTAAAGTCCGAATTGAAACTGCAAGGCAAGCATTTATAAAAATGAAGACACTGCTTACAAACAAAGACCTTCCGTTGCCTCTCAGATTGAGGGCTCTAAGATGCTACATATTTTCTATATTACTATACGGAATGGAAGCTTGGACATTGAAAAGGCAACATATAAGAAAAATAGTAGCGTTCGAAATGTGGCGTTACAGAAGAATGTTGAAAATTCAGTGGGTTCAAAGGATTACCAATGTTGAAGTGCTACGACGTTTAAATAAGGAGTTAGAAATTATGAACAGTATAAAAACAAGAAAACTAGAATATTTGGGTCACATTACCAGAGGAGAGAAATATGAGCTGCTGAGAGTTATTATGCAAGGAAGGATCCAAGGAAAAAGAAGCATAGGAAGAAGACGCATCTCCTGGCTGAGGAACCTTAGAGAATGGTTTAACTGTAGTTCATTACAACTGTTCAGAGCAGCAGCCAACAAAGTGACCATAGCCATTATGATATCCAACCTCCGCTAGGAGATGGAACTTTAAGAAGAAGACAAATATCTTGGGGTAAAACAGGCGCGGAAAATTGACCATAAGCAAATGAAAACTGAGATAACTACTGAGTTTATACGAAGGGTAAAACAGCTGCTTCGTTCACAGCTTATTGGTTGACATCAGCAAAGATGTTCCGTGAAACGGAGGGTTCATTACTGGCCATTCAGGATCAGGTTATACCAACCAGAAATTACCTGAAATATATCATCAAAGACCCTCAGGTTCAAAACGACAGATGCCGATATGGATGTCAAGCCCAAGAAACCATCCAACATCTTACAGAGGGCTGCCAGGCATTTGCTGCAACTGAATACAAGGAACGGCATGACGCAGTGGGAAAAATCCTTCATCAAGAGATAGCTATCAAGCTGGGATTTCTCCAAACGGACCATCTCCCGTATTATCAATACGTCCCTGAAAGTATGCTTGAGGATGGCAACTACAAGCTATACTGGGTGTTTACGCACATGTATAATGATATCTGACAATATGAACCAGTACGCCAATGCGGCTAATATTGATACATATATGGTTCATTTTTTACTACCCGCGTTCCCTCTTTTAAGCAGACGGGATTGAACATCGTAGTTCACTAAAGGCAGATTCCAGATTCCCATTCGAGTCAAAACATTCAGAGAAGCAACACACATATTGCCCTTTTATTTTTAATCCTGTTACATATCTAGTTATACACAATAAACGTTTAAATTCAAAAATACTAACAAGTGCGAAGTGATTTAGTTACGACCACCCCGTCAACCCTACTTCAACTTCGTACAAACATTTTGGTTCTTCGACCGAATATAATGAATTACCAGTGTCCCAGTGGAAGGCAGACAGACACGCCCAGCCCAGTTTTGAAGAGGTCAGTGTTTTTTCATTTTACCTACCCTTAATATTTCTTGATTTATAAGTGTTGAAAATCTGATCACAGAAACGTGGTATTTTATTTACGATAAGGCATTTTTAGGTTTATGTTAAAAGATTTAATTTGGTATTTTAAATCAACGCTTTACAGGCAAGCTGCATTTTTATCTTGTTGGTTTTATGTCATACACGGGTTGTCATTTTTATCTTAGACATTTTAAATATTTATAGTTTCGAATTTTGAACATTTTTTAGGGGTTATTTAAACATTTATTTTACAAATACGTTGGGCTCGAAGCATTACACAACAATACATTTATTTACATTTACATTTTTCTTTTACACGTTTCTTCTTCTTTTAACAATTATTATAGGTAGTAGGTATTTTTACATTTTATAATTTTTACATTTTACAATTTTTACATTTTTTGACATTACCTACACTACATGCTATAATTTATTTTACATTTTCTTTTACACTTTTCTTCTTCTTTAACAATCATTATATTAGGTGTTTTTGCATTTTATAATTTTTACATTTTACAATTTTTACAATTTTTGACATTATCTACATTAGGTACATATTATAATTTATTTTACACTTTTCTTCTTCTTTAACAATTATTATAGATAGTAGGTATTTTTGCATTTTACATTTCCTTTTACATTTATCTTCTTATTTGAACGTTTATTACCATGTCAAAACAAAACAAAAAGGAAACAGAACGTTTACAAACAGAACAGAACAAACGAACAACTATTAAAAATCACCTTACGAGATTTAGCGCATACTTTAACACCATTAAAACACAAGATCAACCTGATTTAACGGAGTTAAATGCTAGGCTTGTAAGGGCTGAAAAATTGATTGACCAATTTGAAGAAGCTCAACAAATCATCGAAAATTTGGACAACAAGTGTGAGAAAAATTACAGAACTATTCATGAGCCAGAACGATGCAATTTTGAAAACATGTTTCATGCGCTAATGGCCGAGGTAACGCACTTTTTAAACGCTAAAGCTCCTGAGAACCCTGTCGACCATCAAGACAGTGCTAGCACATCAGGTTCTCGGGCGGCTAAATTCGGTAAAACTGCCTATCTTGAATTTACGTTCTTATGACGGAAGCCTGGAAACCTGGATGTTTTTCCGTGACAGTTTTTCATCCATAATATATGAAAACGATGCTCTAGCAAATGTCCAAAAATTCCATTACCTAAAGCTCTCCTTGAAAGGGGAGGCTGCAGAAACAATCAGCTCGTTGCAAATATGTGATGCAAATTATGAAGTAGCATGGTCGCTTATTAAAGAACGGTTTGAAAACAAGCAACTTCTAATAAATTTCCACATCAAATCGTTATTTAACCTTCCGGCATTACAACACGAGTCACACACTCGACTCAGGCAACTTTTAAATGGGTTACAAAAACATTTACATGCTTTGGAAGTTTTGGAACGTCCCACCAAACATTGGGATGATATTTTAATATACCTATTGGCCAGCAAATTCGATAACGCTACCAGACGCTCCTGGGAGAACAAAATTAATGCTAGCGAAATTCGCACACTCTCTCAGTTGACTGAATTCTTAAAAGATAAATGTCGAATGCTACAAACGTTGGAAACCGAAACCAAACAGTCAAGTAGTAAATCTAATAGTAACTTTAAACAAAGGGAAAAAACAAAGACCTTCCTTACTAACACAACAAAACAACGCGTTTTTTGTAAAAATGAACATAACATTTACCATTGTGAATCATTTCTAAACTTAACACCTTCTGAACGTTTAAATAAAGCTAAAGGTTTACGATTGTGCATTAACTGTTTAAACAACAATCATTCTACAAAACAATGTCGCTCTTTCGGTTGCAAAAAATGTGGCAAAGTCCACAACACTCCTTTACATTTTCCAAACTAGCCAGTTCAACAAACTTCTGTAGAGGCTGACATTCCTATTGACATTCCACAGGCCAGCGAGACTTCTTCTAGCTATTCTTCTTTAACATGTCATTCACCTGCCAAATCACAAATTTTACTCTCCACTGCCATGGTTAAAGTAGCTGATAAAAATGGCAATCTACACGATTGTAGAGTTTTACTTGACAGCGCTAGCCAATCTAACTTTATTAGTCAACGTTTACACAACATTTTACAACTACCTAAAACAAAGACTAACACTTCTATATTTGGTATTGCCCAAATGCACAAAAACGTTAACTATTGTGTGTCTGTTGAAATGAAATCGACAATAAATGATTTTAGAAACTGACTTACTTAATACTGCCTAATATCACAGGATACACGCCACAATTTTCATTTGAGCCTGCTAGTCTGAATATCCCAAATCATATTACTCTTGCAGACAAACATTTTTACAAACCCGCCAGTATTGACCTACTTATTGGTGCGGACACGTTTTGGGACTTATTGTGCATTGGTCAAATTAAATTGGGAACCAACTATGGTCCCATGTTGCACAAAACTAAACTGGGTTGGATTATTTCAGGCCCTATTTCTGCTACTAAGTCTTCTAATGACACACAGAATTGCTACGTTTCGACTGAAACTAACTTTAACGAAACACATACACACGACAACAAATTCTGTGAAACTTATTTCAAGGAGACGACTTCACAAAACAATGACGGTAGATTTACTTTATCAATTTCTTACAAACATCCCCATTCCTCTTGGGGGGACTCTACCAAACTCTATTAATATTACTATTATTATTTACTATTTTTACTACTACTTCTAAAATTATACTTCAAAAACTTTGGAAATTAAGGATCTCATGGGAAGAATCTTTGACCCATGACCTACACAGTTTGTGGTCAAACCACAGTTCACAGTTGTTGTCCGTACTTAACAATCTTAAAATACACACACCTTTCTTTACCAAAATCATATCTCCATTCAACTGCATAGATTTTGTGATGCATTGGAGTATGCGTTTGGCCTACGATGTACTGACACAACTTGGGAAAATTAATCTCAAACTTATTTTGCTCCTAAATAAAGGTAGCTCCAATTAAGAGCGTCACCGTATACGGACTTCCACTATCCGGTGCTCTTTTTGTTTTATACTACTACTTAGGGTGTATACAGTACTCTGTATTACTTTTTCCTTTGCTACTTTTACAACTTTATTTCTTCCTTTACTACCTTTCAATTTACGCTTAAAAATTTACAATTTACAATTAGGCACAATTTAGAGAACACGTACAGTCGGTACGACTCTACAATGGTACTTGCTTGGATATAATACTTATCCTCACTTATCAATTCAATCTAAGAAACAAATCTCCTCTCATAGAAATCATTTTTCACGCTTAACTTCTTCTAGGCCTTTTCTACATCCGGCATTGACTATGCTGGAACATTTCCTTTGTCGTGACAGGACGGGAAGAAACTACCAAAGGCCATAACTAAGGCCATACATTTGGAAGTTGTAAGCGCCCTAACCTACTGATTGTTTCTTAACAGCCTTACGTCGGTTTATGTCTAGACGAGGTAAATGCACAACAATATATTCAGACAATGGAAGCACATTTGTTGGAGTAAATAACGAGATAAAAAACTTCTTAACTTCTAACGCCCTTGACATTGAAACTAATTTAGCTTATGATGGGATACAGTGGAATTTCATAATTCCTAGAACGCCACATCAAGGTGGATTATGGGAAGCGGGAGTAAAGTCCGTAAAACACCACCTTAAACGAGTGGTCGGCGACGCCTCTTTAACTTTCGAACATTTTACCACGTTTCTGTGTCATGTGGAAGCATGCTTAAATTCAAGACCCATTTGTCCTCTTTCCTCGGACCCTAGTGATCCTACTGCCTTAACTACTACGCATTTCCTGATTGGAGATACCCTCAAGTCAATTCCTGACCCCATCAATTACTGCGACATTAAGGAGAATAGACTTTCTCACTATGAACGAATGCAGCAGCTACGGCGACATTTTTGGACCAGGTGGTCCAAGGAGTACATTTCCACTTTGCAACAACGAGTAAAGTGGAAGCAGAACTGTCAACAACACTTACATATCGGAACATTGGTTCTGATCAAAGAAGATGGTCTACCACCTTTGAGATGGAAGCTCGGACGCATCCTCGAGACTCATCCCGATAAGGACGGCGTTATCCGCTCCGTGACGATGAAGACCGCATCCAGCATCTTCAAGAGACCTGTGGTGAAGCTGTGCGTGTTAGATAGATAGATAGATAGATAGATAGATAGATATGTTTATTGTTTCTAATGAAAAATCATATAACAAGAGGTTGAGTACAAATTATTACACATAAATAGTCGACGCTTAATGGAGATTTAGTTACAATTATTCATTTAATATAAATGAACGCAATCTGAGTGCATTAATAAAAAATGTACACAGTTCCTTAATCTCAGTGGGAGAGTGGGTTGTATTTAAAAACAGAAAAAAGCTCTCGGTATTCTCTACAAATGATCGAATAAGGGGTGATCTAAAACACGAGTATAATGGACATTCCAACAAAATGTGGGAAAGAGTCTCTAATTTGTGTAAATTACATATTGAACAATTTTCAGTTTGGTCGATGTAATACGAAATCCCTTTATAATAAAATTTTATGTAAAGTTTAGAGCAAAGTCTGATTTGTGAATAAAGTCTTGTAATATATATGGGAGTTTTTATTTGTAAATAGCTTTGCGGTTGCCTATTGTGTGGGAAATGTTTATAGTACAAAGAATAGCGAGAACTTGTTAATGCTGATAAGTCATCTTGGAAGAGTATTTCTTTCATTTTTAATAACAAACCGTTTCTTTGATGCCTCAGTAACCCCCATGATAAATTTTCCCAAGTTTCTATTGCATCAATTTCAGAAAAATAGTTTTTTAGCTGAACTACCCAGTTATAATTCTCATTATTGTCATTATTGTTACATAGCTGACGAAGACGGTTATAACAAATTCTTGGATACCTAGAGGAGTCCATAAGTAAAATTCTCTCAAGCCAATTAAGTGATATTTTAAAAATTAAGTATTTTAAGTGAACTTGGCCAACTTCTAGCCTAACATAAGTATTGGGGGTATTTTTTGGTAGATGCAGCAGTCTCTTAAAGAAATTAGTTTGAATTTGTTCTAGAGTATTTGAGTAGCGCAGACCCCAGACAGATATACACTGAGAAAGACAGTTTAAAATAATGGAATTATATAATGTAATTCTCGTCTCCCATGAATTTACTATTGCATTAGACAAGAGGTTCATTACTGCTCCTATAGACTGCTTGGCTCTAGCAATCGTAGTAACGGCCATCTCTCGAAATAACGAGGAACTACTAAACGTTACACCCAGATAATTAAATTTATTAACGCTTTCAAGTTTTTGACCATTTAGTAGGAATCCTCGCTCCTTGGAGAAATGGCCACCCCTCAGCTGAACAGCTGAAGTGAGGGTAAATATATTATCTAGACATCCCCTGCCTTGACGAAACCCATTTTGACATTCTGGAATAACGGAAGTATTGTCCAGCCATATCGTTAATCGATTAGATAATATCTGCGTGAATAGTTTAGTTAAACAGTTTACTAGAGCAATTCCTCTGTAATTCTCTGGATCTTCACGGGAACCTTTCTTGTGCAACATTGTTAACATAATATTAGACCAGGCTGAAGGCATAGTTTCGGTATCTAGAATACGATTGTACAAGCAATTTAAATATAATAGCCAATTATTTGGGAGGTGTTTCAAGAACTCAAATGTAATATTATCTAGTCCGGGGGCTTTGCCATTTTTGCATTGTTTTAGAGTATTGCTAATTTCTTCAAGAGATATAGGGGCGTCCAAAATAGGACAACGAACGTCAAAAAAAAAGAGTATTATCGACAATTTTCTCTTGCGAAATATTATTTAAAAATAATTTCCACGTGTGAATATCTAGATTAGTTTTAACTGTATTTCCCTTAAAATACTGGATCGTTTTCCAAAAGTTTTTTTGATCGCGAACGTTACTTAAAGCCTGCGTAAAATTGTTTGTATAAGATTTTTTCTTGTTATCAATCATTGTCTTATACTGCTTTTTACTAACCAAATAAGCATTTTTATAATTTGGTAGAAAGTTGTTGATTTTTGCTATTTTCAAATTTTGCTGAACAAACTTTTTTGAGTTGTAACATTCCTGAGCAAACCAAGGTTTATTATTTTTTCTGGAGTTTTTTGGAGTATTAAATAATTTTTTCGATAAGCCAAGAAGCAAAGAGGTGTTAGTAATTGTTTCAACAAGCTTTTGGTATGAGTTTTCCAAGTCTGGCTCAAGCATACAGTTTAGTGAGTTTTTTAAAGTATGATAAAATGCTAATGCGTAGTTTTCATTCCAAGATGGAATTAATGTGTATTCTGGATTGTTGGACTGCTGTGTACATTTTTTATTTATAGCTGACGGTAAATTTAATATCAGCCTTAAAGGGAAGTGACTTCCAGAGGAGGCAAAATATTCCAAAACCTGGAGACTTTCTACTAAAGAAATTTGAATATTTTGCATCCATAGCAAGTCGACAATGCTATTACCTGCAGAAGCACAGTAAGTAAATTGACCCGGTATGTCACCTTTAGTTCTCCCATTCAAGAGAGTGAATGAATTTTCGTCCATAAAGTTGAGAAGAATTTCACCTTTGCGATTAAAAATACCGTCACTACTTATTCTATTAGCGAAAATATTACTGTAAGAAATTAGTTCTAGTGGTACTTCACCAGAAGACCCCATTCGGCAATTAAAGTCTCCACCTATCAAAACAGGAGTGTTTGGATACGCATTGTTTACTTCTTGCAAAGAAAAATTGAAAAGTTCTAAAATGCTATCAATGTCTAAGTTAGGCTTAAAGTAAACATTGCTTATAATTATCTCCCAACTGTTACAGGATATTAAACAAGTTAACCAGTACAGTGACTTATCTAAAACACACACATTTAAAGGTTTTTTCACAAAAGTTATTAAACCTCCACTGGCCCTGCCGCGAGATTTATCACGAACGGCGTTAGAAAAACAAACATTGTAATTGTCCAAAAATATGGATGATGGCTGATACAACAACCATGTTTCAGATATGCAAAAAACCGAGATGTCCCTAGAAAAATTAGAATTCACGAAATCTTCAATATGGGAAAAGCCAGTAGAATTCCAAAAAGCAATTTGTAATGATTGCTATTTTTCCTGTGAAGTTGTGGTATTTTTTGACGATTTTGATCCTCGGTCTCTTGGTGGTGATATTTCTTCATCCCTGCTTCTTTTGGAGCTGTTAACGTTTTCATTGGCTGCGACAATTTTTGGAACATTGTTAATGTAGCGTATGGTAACAGATTTTCCATCTCGCTTGGGAGAATCCAGTTCTTTTCTTAAATTGTTCAGTTCCTGCATTTGTAAAGGTGTTTGGTCTGCTTTAATAGATATATTTGGGTATGCTTTACGACAGAGGTTATTTTTATTGCGTAGTATGTCCCTAACAATATATTTTTTACTCATTTCGGCTCGAATTGGTCGATTTTTACCATGCACTGGTTTTCCAATTCTACTAACTGATGAAATTTGTACTTCTTTGCCGATATTTAACAAATTTAAAATTTCTAGAGTGTTAGCCATATCTGAATGTGAAGTTGCATTAAGCTCTGGTAGTCCGAAAACTATTATGTTGTTTTCTCGCTTAATCCTTTCACAAGTTTCAGCATACATTTCAGGCAGAGAAAACCCCTCGGGAGAACCACTATTGGCTATTTTTTCAACTTTTGTAGCTAGATGATCGTGTTCGATTTTTAATTCAGATATATTATTGATACATAAAGCAATTTGGCTGGCATGTGTTGCAATTTGTTCATTTAGATTCGAGATAGATTGTTGGCAAGCACTAATATTTTGTTTACATTCCGAAATTCCATTTTTTAGATCATCAAGTCTCCCCATAAGTGCATTAAAATGGGATATATTGAGTGATTGTGTACAATCAACTTCACAATGATTGCAAATATGCTCCTGTACGAGTTTATTTGACGGATTTTGGCTAAGCGATGTACACTTTCTATGGGCGACGCTTTTACATACTGAACATGAGACTTCATCGGGGCCTGTTAGAATCGAGTTCGAGCAAACACAACAAGTGGGAGGCATTGTGGTTGACCATGAATTGATAATAATGGTAATGAATGATTGATATCAGTATAAAATGTCAACAATTTTGATTTGGCTAAATTAAATCCAAGTTTCCTTTTTGGTATTCGAATGGTTTTCACTTGTAGTAAGAAAAGTGTAACTTACAGTTTGTAGTGCAGCACACTGAGTGGCCTTTTTTCACTTTTAAATACAGAACTGTTAAATTTCCTGACTTTACGCACTATACTTAACAACATACATGTGTTCACGTCTGCGGTCGGCACCCAACTCGCTGTGCGTGTTACCGTCCCAAGGTGAATCGCAGTGAGACATTTATTTTAAACAATCTTAATTTTTTTATTTTATTTTGCAAAATTTTAACTTTACTGACTCTACGTTTTGTTACTATTTAACTCGGACAGTGAAGCGTAGTGAGCCATTATTTGAACAATTTTAATTTTACTTTTCTGTATTTTGATTTTACTTTTCTGTATTTTGATTTTACTTTACTTTGAACAACTTAAATTTACTTTATTTAAATACCTTTAATTTGCTATTTTACTTTCGTTTTTGTATAAATATATCCTACTTTATTACTATTTTACTTACATTTACATGCTTTATTTAGAACATCGCAAACAGAAAGTACGTTTTAAAGACCAATTATCATCTGAAATGGATAGTGTTTAGGCAATACGTAAAGTATCCTTAACAATAGTAACCTATACTTATTGTACGGTTATAGAGTATATTCCCATAGGTAAGCTGGTTAAGAGTAGATAACGATTTTTCATATGTAATTTAAAGTATTATCTGCATAAATGGCACAAAGAATATTTGCTACGAGAGGTATATGGTTCAAAATGCATACAGTATCACGACTAATAAGTTATGTTCACATACATGTAGAGTACTTACAGTTTTATTCCTTGATGACGTGTCACATCAGAGCTCTGATTGAATTCCATAATCCATTTGGTTCATTTGTAAGGCACTCACTAATACGCTAAATAAATCATCGTCGATAATACTGAGCAGATTGAATTATCTGAGCGGTATAAAACGATAGCAAAAAAAGCCGGTAAAATGCGGC
The DNA here is from genome assembly GCF_917563875.1 of Diabrotica virgifera virgifera. NCBI lineage: Eukaryota > Metazoa > Arthropoda > Insecta > Coleoptera > Chrysomelidae > Diabrotica > Diabrotica virgifera. Next base: position 142,843,271 of record NC_065444.1, on the reverse strand, counting down.
CTTTTTACGAATAGCGGGAGCGTCGATAGATTAGAGATGATTCTCGTTAGGAAGCTTTTGACGATCTGCCCCGGCGAGGGGTTCAAATGCGAGTCTCAACAATAACCTGGAGTTTCCAGAAAGGTTACATAAATACTACTTGAATTTTAAGTAATCAGTAGTACAGGGGCGTAACTAATTATTTTAGTGAGCCGTGTATAATATATTTATTGTACATATTGCCGGGGGCGACAGGCGAGAGAGATGGCCTATATCACCTCGAAGAGAGGGGATTGGCAAAGATGTGCACAACGATAAGAAATGTTTGAAGAAATTAGAGTTTATATACACAAGGGGTAACAACGATAAAATGGAGGAAAACGATAAGTTTTCCCCCTAGGGATAGATTTTAATCTTCCAGGGGAATCACAGCGATTTTCGTAATACCACGAAGAAAATCACCGTGAGTAGTGTGAATCTTGACAGTACGAACTAGACCATCCTTACCAGGCAATACATCTATTACCCTGGCAGTTGGCCATAAGAGTGGAGGAGTACCATCCTCCTTCAACAGAACCAAATCCCCGATCTTGACAGGGTCAGTAGGGTCGGTCCATTTATTTCTTTGCTGCAGGAGGCAAAGATAGTCTTTTTTCCACAATTTCCAAAATTGCTGTTGAATTTTACTAATACGCTGAAAAAGATTCAACCTATTTTCAGGTATCTCTGAAACACTTGGTTCAGGGGGCGCGGTTAAACTTCTTTGAACTAAGAAGTGAGCTGGAGATAGGAAAGCGAAGTCATTGGCGTCAGACGACATCCTAGTGATGGGTCTCGAATTTAGAATAGCCTCGATTTGGCATAATACTGTGTTAAACACTTCAAAGGTGAAGTGGGAATTTCCTATAATTCGATAGAGGTGATACTTCACACTCTTTATTCCTACCTCATGGAGGCCGAATTGATGGGGGTTGCGGGGAACACCCATCTTGAAAGTTATGGAGTTTTGAGTACAGAATTCCTTAATCTGTTCCGAATTATTTTGATTTAAGAAAAAATCATAGAATTCGCGCATTTCATTTTTTGCCCCATGGAAATTTGTGGCATTGTCGCTCCAAATAATACTGGGCGTGGATCTTCTGGCAATAAACCTTTTCAGAGTAAGAATATAGGCTTCTGCGCTTAATCCTGTGACGAGTTCGATATGAACACATTTAGTGCTCATGCAAATGAAATAGGCTACGTATGCTTTGTAAAGCGGTGCCTTCCTCAAATGTGAGGACTTAATTAAGAAGAACCCCCCATAGTCCACTGAGACGACTTGGAAGGGTCTAGTGGGGAGTACACGATCGGGATGCATATCTGCCATCTGTTGAACAGAATTGGGTGTCATGAATCGGAAACAGTTTACACACTTACGAATTAAGCGTTTAATCTGTCTTAATCCGTCAATTGGCCAGTACTTCATTTTGACATACGAAAGTACTGTTTGCGCGCCTGAATGTAATAACTTATGATGAGCTTGAGTCAAGATTAGTTCTACAACTCGACATTTAGAAGGAAGTAGAATGGGGTGTTTTTGATTATACGATATGGGGGCGTGTCGGAGACGTCCTCCCACACGAATCAGCCCATCATTATGTTGTAGGAAGGGGTTGAGTTTACGAATGGCTTTATTGGTCACGAGTTTAGCATTTTTCAATTCAAGAATCTCTTTTTTAAAGTAGATACTTTGGATATACCTGATGATCGCGTGATCAGCGATCTCCATTTCGGGTGGCGTCAATATATCCGTATCTCGTGGAGAGTTATTTATTTTCTTTTTAATATTACTGATGAATCTAAAAAGATAAGCGACAATTCTTTGAATTTTACGAAAAGAAGAAGATTTAGCGAATAGATTTTCAAAGGTGTCGTTGAGTTCGTGATTTGTTGCTATGTTTGAGACAACTAACTTCCTTAATTCAGGAAGATCATCCTGAAAATGAGGAATTTGATGAAGAGAAAAATCGATGGGATTGTCTCTAATAAAGCTAGGTCCGCATAACCAGTCTTCGGTGGTCTGGGGATTATCAAAGACATTTATCCCTCTGGAAGCGGGGTCAGCGATGTTTTCGTGACTTCTGACGAAATGGAAATCACAAGGAAAAGTTTCCAACAAGGAATTGACCTTTTGAATTCTGTTTTGTACAAAAATGTTCCAAATGTGTTTTTTAGAAAGTATCCAAGACAAGGCAATTGTAGAGTCAGCAAAGAGATGAGATGAAGATATACTCAAATTTTTCTTGAAGATGTGAAAAAGTCTATGAGCCAGAGTGACTCCCAACACTATTCCACAAAGTTCCAATTTGGGGATGGTGAGTTTATTTTTTAGCGGAGAAATTTTGTTTTTAGAAGCGATAAGCCGCGACGATACAGAAAAGTCTGAGTATGTCGCTTTGAGATACACACAAGTGCTGTATATTTTTTCCGATGCGTCGGTGAAAATAATTAATTGAACATCAACAACTTTCTTTTGTAAAAGTAAGCATCGAGGTACCTTGACCTCTTCTATAGTTTTGAATGTCGATAAGAGGTTTTGCCAATTTTTCATAATGATGGGTGAGTCAATGGGTTGATCCCAGTCCAATTTCTGGGACCATATTTCCTGTATCAAGAGCTTAGCGTTCACAAGGACAGGGGATAACCATCCTAGCGGGTCATACAAAGTAGCAATGTAGGAGAGAATAGTACGTTTAGTAACAACATTAGCCAATTTGAAGATAGGAGTTTTAAACGAAAAGTGGTCGCGTTCTGAATCCCAGAATATGCCTAAGACTTTATCAGATCCCGTGAAGTTAAGACTGACTTCAGAGACGGGATTTAAATTGTGTTGAGACAGAAATTCTGAAGAACTGCAGTTCCACTTGTGGAGGAGGAAACCATGGGTTTCTAGCAAAGAAGTTAATTGTTCGAAAAGACAACTTAATTCATGAAGACTGTCAGCACCGCTGATCAGGTCATCCATATAGATAGATTCTTGCAGAACACTAGTAGCAAGTTCGTGGGTATGTTTGTTGTTGTCAGCGATGTGCTTGATAACTCTTTGAGCGATAAATGGGCTACTTGGGAGCCCGAAGGGTAATCTTTGAAATTGATAGCACCGTAAAGGCTGCTGAATATTGTCCCTAAAGAGAAAATTTAACAGAAATGTTTCAGTGGGACAAATGGCGATTTGTAGGAACATAGCCTTGATGTCGCCTACTAGTGCGAATTTAAACTGACGAAACTTAGCGAGAATGTCAAAAAGTTCATGTTGGACGACATAACCTTTGTCTATGACGTCACTGAGGGAGATTCCCGTAGACGATTTATTGTTTGGATCGAAAACTATACGAGTGGAAGTAGTAGAGTTGGATTTGAAAACGGGAAAGTGAGGGAGAAAGTAATTAGGTTTACCTGAGTCATTTAGCATTTTTAACGGCACTTGAATTATTTGTCCGTTATTGAGATATTCCGATATAATGTCCTGATATTTTTCCAATAAATCAGGGTTGAGTTGAAAACGTTTCTCGAGACTGAGAAAACGTCTTTTTGCCGAGAGAAACGAATTTCCCATGTCTATATCTTCGATAGGGAGTTTGAGATTGAGTGTGGACTCATATCGTCCATTGGGGAGAACATTAACATGTTTTACAAAATTAATTTCAGCGGGGTGATCATTAATGAGATCGGTGTTCTGAGGAGCGGCTTCTTCCAGCTCCCAGAATTTTTGTAAATGATCGGATAGTTCCTCGTTGGACACTACCGGCTCATTTACGGCGGAAGGAGTGTTATGAGAACAACAAGTAACGAGAGAGTTTGAATAAAATTCCAAAGCCTTTTTAGTATTTTTCGACTTAAGAGCAAAGTCTGGAACTGACCCTGATATCGTGTACCCGAGTAGAGTGCGTTGAAGAACGGGAAGACCTTTTCCCAAACGAATTATTTCAGGTTGAATGATATCGTTATACAGGTCTGCACCGAGCAGGATACCAATTGGGGATGTTACATGGAACATCGGATCACCTAATGGTATCTCTGAGGGTATGTTTAGTTTGCTCGCCGAAATAGAAATTTGAGGAAGCGGATTTGTTATCTTTGGGAGTACAGAGCACGAGATGTCAAAAGGAACGTCGTTAGCGACAGCGAAAATTGTTGTATCTACAATAGATTGAGACGAGGATGAGGTGGAGTTAATTCCATTGATCCGTAATTTTCCATCTCTAGTGGTGAGTGACAGTTCCTTTACGAGGTCAGCACTAATAAATGAAACCTGTGAGGCCGAGTCTAAGAGTGCCTTTGCGAAGACCCTCTTGCCGCTAGGAGCGACAAGATAGACCTGGAGTGTGCTTAATAACACCAAATGATTATCAAGCGAGGCTGCAGATAGAGCCATTGAATGTGGAGTCGAATTTTGAAGATTAACTTCCGTTTCAGGAGCTCTAACATGTGAGGGCCCCTGTTGTGAATTACCCTGTGTATGGGAGTTATTTGAGATAGCGGTTTTATTATGATTATTTGAGTTGTGTTGGCCAACAGCCGCGGAAGGGTTACTATGACCCGTTTTGTCGAAATGGAGCAACGTGTGATGACGAGATTTACAAACTATGCAAGAGAATTTGGATTTACACTGATCGAGCATGTGAGACCCAAGACAATTAATACAAAATTTATTTTGTTTGACAAAACTAAAACGTTCTTTAGAATTCAACTGCTTGAACTGAGGACAAGAGTAGATCGAGTGAGAGTCGTTGCAATAGGAACATTTCTTAGGACCTAAGCGAGGCGAAAGGTTACTGGTAGAAGTGTCTGAGGCTAGGTGTAAAGAGTGTCTGGAAGTAGTAGTCGATTTTGGTTTTGATTGAGATTGAATATTCTCAAGATGAACAACGCGTGTCTCGATTTCCCCTAGAAAATGGACAAAATCAGGGGTAGCTTGGCTACCACCGGATTGGAACTCAAGAGCCCTAATGGTAGGTGCGTCGAGTTTCTGAGTAGCGATATGTATGAGAAGTAAATGCAAGAGATCTGAAGGGGGCCTATTCAAGTTCAATAGGGCCTTGAAATTATTTGACATGACCGTATGAAAATTTCTTAATTGTGAGTGATTTGCGTTTCCAGAAATAGGAGGCGCATCAAGAATTTGAGAGATGAGAGTTTTGATAAGCGATTTAGAGTTGGCGTACCTTTGTGTCAGGTTATCCCGGGCTATTTTGTAATTGTCACCTGTGAGTGGGATATGCTCGAGAAGCGTCAAAGGCTCGGAAGTTAGAAAACTTTTGAGGTAAATGAGTTTTTCCAGATCACTTAATGTAGTATCAGATCCTATTATTGTATCAAAGGTCTCAATGAATGAATTGTATTCAGTAACTAAGCCACTAAATGGTTTTAACTGAATACGAGGGAGGTTTACTGTTCGTTGCCTAGCCATAGACTGTGAGGTTAGAGAAGAATTAGGGTCAAATTGGAGGGAGGGGGTAGCAGTCACATTAGAACTTTCAATGACCTCTAACCTTTCTTCCAATAGAGAAATTGTATCCAAATATTTATCAAAAACCACAGAGGAATCAGTAGAGGGGGTAGGTTCCTCGGGGATCGTCTCCAGCACATTTTGAGCATCGCGGAAAAGTCCGTAAGAATGTTTGAGTTGTGAAATTATTTCACGAATTTTATATTTGTTTAGAGAATTAAGAGTTGTGGGAACCGAATCAGCCAACTTGGTTATATCAAGTTTTGCGGTGAGCCTCTGTCGGTTATATTTTGATCGGTCAGCCATGTTGCGAGAATGTGAGATTAGATAGATTATTTGCAAATGTCTAAACCTATAAATCGATGCGAAAATGAGAGAATATGTACAATATATTATATATTACACGTTTAATAGTGTGAGATTGGCTTAATAGTATCACCCTGTATGAGCGCAGATTAGTATATGAAATGCAAAACTATAAAATTTCAAAATATATGCAATTTTCCAAAATGGGTATTTTTCAGCAAGTGTGAGACACCCTTAACAAGTATTTAAATTAATTAAATTGAAGGAAAAAACAATTATTTATTTTCTATAGTTTTCTAGAAGTGTAAAATGAGCTTAAGCGAAGCTAAATGTAGCAAAAACTTACAATTTATGCAAGAAAACAAAATTATTTTTAATAATTTTTGTAACCTGTGAACCAGGCTTAATCGGATTCAAAATTATAAATTTAATTTAAATCAAAAGGTTGAACAAACAATGTTAAAATTATAACACCCGTACTATCAGCCAAGAAATGAGTACACTTTTTGTATACTATAAACAGAAAAATATATTTACGAAAATAAAATAATGTAATATATGCAAATATTTTTTCATACAAACAAAACGACTCCTTTATTTGAACAAAGCAAGTAGTTTCTGAAATTGCACGTGTAGACCGGGCTTAACAACCTACCAGCTATTGTAGAGACGTGCTGGGTTAAATACTGAGAATTTGAGTGCAGAAAGAGAGGAATATTTTATTTTTGTGCCGGGGCGGCGTGGCTTGGAAATTTCCAAATGCAACAGAAAGACACTATAAATGAAAAACCGTTATTCTCAGAATAGAGATTATCAAAATATGCAAATACGAAGGACCTTGAGGATTTAATTAATAAATAATTAATATGATACGGCTCGATGGAACAGAAATGTTTAGGCAATACGTAAAGTATCCTTAACAATAGTAACCTATACTTATTGTACGGTTATAGAGTATATTCCCATAGGTAAGCTGGTTAAGAGTAGATAACGATTTTTCATATGTAATTTAAAGTATTATCTGCATAAATGGCACAAAGAATATTTGCTACGAGAGGTATATGGTTCAAAATGCATACAGTATCACGACTAATAAGTTATGTTCACATACATGTAGAGTACTTACAGTTTTATTCCTTGATGACGTGTCACATCAGAGCTCTGATTGAATTCCATAATCCATTTGGTTCATTTGTAAGGCACTCACTAATACGCTAAATAAATCATCGTCGATAATACTGAGCAGATTGAATTATCTGAGCGGTATAAAACGATAGCAAAAAAAGCCGGTAAAATGCGGCCTTTTTACGAATAGCGGGAGCGTCGATAGATTAGAGATGATTCTCGTTAGGAAGCTTTTGACGATCTGCCCCGGCGAGGGGTTCAAATGCGAGTCTCAACAATAACCTGGAGTTTCCAGAAAGGTTACATAAATACTACTTGAATTTTAAGTAATCAGTAGTACAGGGGCGTAACTAATTATTTTAGTGAGCCGTGTATAATATATTTATTGTACAGATAGTAATACAGGTATTCCTCAAGGCAGTGTACTAGGCCCTCTTTTATTTATTCTGTACATTAACGATATCGATCTTTTTGTAAATTGTGAGTTTATTAACCTTTTTGCCGATGATACTCTAATCTGTTGTAGTGATGAAAATTTTGATACAGCCATTCAAAAAATTAATACTATTTTAGATATGGTTAACAAATACTTGATAATTAATAAACTTAAGTTGAATGTTAAAAAAACTAAGGCAATGGTTTTCACTACGAAACATAAATATAGCTTGCTCGATTCTGAGAACATAAATTTAAATATTAATAATGAAAAAATTGAAGTGGTTACAACAGCTAAATATATGGGATTCCAACTTGACAATATTCTGAATTTTGACAGTCATTTCGAGTATGTTCATAAAAAAATATCAAAAAAACTATACTTTCTGAGCAGAATATCTCAAAATTTGTCAATGGAGTCAAAAACTACAGTATACAACACAATTATTCAACCTCATTTTGACTATTGCTCATCAATCTTGTATTTATTTAATTTTAATAAACTTAACATGCTACAAAAATTACAAAACCGGGGAATGAGAATAATTCTTAAAACAAATCGTCGTACCCCAATTAGGACGATGTTAAATACTCTAAACTGGTTCTCTGTTGAAAATAGATTGTTTTATTTCACCATGATTTTGGTCTTCAAAATAGTAAATGGCTTATCACCTGAATATTTTCAAGAATTCATTTCTTTTAACAAAAATATTCATTCTTATAATACCAGAGGTTTAAATGACATATATATATATATATATATATATATATATATATATATATATATATATATATATATATATCTAGAACTGAAGGGAAAATTCTATAAAACAGCCATAAGACCGGCTATGATGCACGAAACTGAATGTTGGGCAGTGAAAAATAAAGAGGAACAACGAATGCATGTGGCAGAAATGAGAATGCTTAGATGGATGAGTGGAGTGACAAAGAAGGATAAAATTAGAAATGAGTATATTAGGGGAAGTCTAGGTGTCCAAAATGAGAGAGCATAGGTTAAGATGGTTTGGTCATGTTCAACGTCGAGACGTTAATCACCCAATACGAAGAATAGCTGAAGTGCAGATTCCTGGAAGGAGTAGGAGAGGAAGACCAAAGAAGACCTGGGGGAGACGATAAGGCAGGACATGTTGGTAAAGGGGATTAACATTGATATGACCCAAGATAGAATTGTGTGGAGAAATGCAATTAGGGAAGCCGACCCCGCATAGGGATAAGGCAAAGAGAATGATGATGAATGATGATGATATATACCTAGAACTATGTATAAAAGTACGATGAATTCGCTCTTTTTTAAAAGCTTCCTTAGTATTAATCAGTTACCTGCAGCTGTAAAAAAATGTACTAGTCTCAATAATTTCAAAATATTGCTTAAACAACATATCAAAAATTTATAGTGTACTTTCTTTTCTTTATATTGTATGTATATTAGGTTTTCTATTTAAATTAATTATCTATCTATCTATCTTTCTATCTATCTATCTTTATTACTTGTACAAAGAATGTAAAGGATCTGACTGTTTTTGGTGACTTTACTGTAAGTAACCAATTGAAACCCGATGGTTTTAAGGGGGGACTTATGTTTACGCACATTTATAATGATATCTGACAATACGAACCAGTACGCCAATTCGGCTAATAGTGATATACATATGGTTCATTTTTTACTACCCGCGTTCCTTCTCTTAAGCAGACGGGATTAAAGGACGTAGTTCACCAAAGGCAGATTCCAGATTCCCATTCGAGTCAAAACATTCAGAGAAGCAACACACATATTGCCCTTTTATTTTTAATCCTGTTACATATCTAGTTATACACAATAAACGTTTATATTCAAAAATACTAACAAGTGCGAAGTGATTTATTTACGACCACCCCGTCAACCCTACTTCAACTTCGTACAAACACTGGGACCGCACTGTGCTCACAGACCAAACAGTGGCACATAATAGACCAGATCTCGTACTAGTTAATAAATTAACAAGACAAACAACACTAATTGATGTGGCGATACCTAACAACAATAATCTCCGCAGTAAATTTACTGAAAAGATCGCCAAGTACAGAAATCTGGAAATTCAAATACGAAGGCAATGGAGAATGAAAAGTACCCAGGCGATACCGATTATTATGTCTACTACTGGAGTCATTCCGAAGACCCTCCTCGAAAGCATAAAAAAGCTGTACTACTCGCAACGGCCAGATTTGTACGAAAATTTTTGGAAGATACACCTGCATACCAAGTCACCTAGGACTCGATAACACGGAAAGAGTCCCACCAGAGCTCAATCCTTTTGATACCATAGGTATCTGGGATGAGTCAATTTTCCCCTTAGAGGGGGTGTGAGCCGTATGGCTAAATCTGGATAATGATAATGAGGACTTATGTATATAGGTGCGCAATTAGATAAACAGATTGCTTATTTAAGAACTTACTTTCAGATGCAGGCTGGGACATCTACTCTACACCGCGCAATTTGCGCAGTAGATGATAACACCGATCAAACTGAGGGAACCAGAAATCCGCATAAACCACCTTACTAAGAACGAAAAACTGCGCACCTGGATGGGTAAACCTCTGCACGGGCGACATCCCAATGAGGTCAGCCAAGACTATGTCGACAATGCAGCGTCGAACTATTGGTTGACAGCAGGAAAGATGTTCCCTTAAACGGAGGGTTCATTACTGGCCATTCAGGATCAGGTTATACCAACCAGAAATTACCTGAAATATGTCTTCAAAGACCCTCAGGTTCAAAACGACAGATGCCGATATGGATGTCAAGCCCAAGAAACCATCCAACATATTACAGGGGGCTGCCAGGCATTTGCTGCAACTGAATATAAGGAGCGGCATGACGCAGTGGGAAAAATCCTTCATCAAGAGATAGCTATCAAGCTGGGACTTCTCCAAACGGACCATCTCCCATATTATCAATACGTTCCTGAGTATGCTTGAGGATGGCAACTACAAGCTATACTGGGACCGCACTGTGCTCACAGACCAAACAGTGGCACATAATAGACCAGATCTCGTACTAGTTAATAAATTAACAAGACAAACAACACTAATTGATGTGGCGATACCTTACAACAATAATCTACGTAGTAAATTTACTGAAAAGATCGCCAAGTATAGAGATCTGGAAATTCAAATACGGAGACAATGGAGAATGCAAAGTACCCAGACAGTACCGGTTATTATCTCTTCTACTGGAGTCATTTCGAAAACCCTCCTCGAAAGAATAAAAAGCTGGGTGTCAATGAACATCTTTATAAGACCTTGCAGAAAGCTGTACTACTCGCGACGGCCAGAAGTGTACGAAAATTTTTGGGAGATACACCTGCATTCCAAGTCACCTGGGCTCGACAACGCGGAAAGAGTCCCACCAGAGCTCAATCTTTTTGATACCGTAGGTATCTGGGATGAGTCAATTTTCCCCTTAGAGGGTGTGTGAGCCGTATGGCTAAATCTGGATAATAATGAATAACCTGGAAGTAGGTATAAAATGCACACCCATGAGAATGGAGATTAATAATTTATGTTTAGGATAGCTGCCTGGGGATCGCCAGGGCACGTCTGGAGCCTGCGCTGGACGTGACAGCAAGCGGGACGTCGGTGGCAGGGTGTTGAGGAGGCGGGCCCCTGTCATACCATCAGCTACAGCCCAACCACAACCACAAGCGAGCCAAACAACAAGAGCTCCACCCGTCGAAGGTGCTGCGCTGGAACATCAGCCGGCGCCCACTCAAGCGGAACGACCGAGGCAGCGCATGAAATGGACTGTGTCCATTAATGAAAACATTTTGCGCTTCTACTACAAGGTGACAAACCTCGGTCAAGAAACAAACAGCTACCGACAACAGCTCTATGCCGAATTTTGCAGGACGTACCCAGATATTCATGTATCGGAGCAACGAGTATCAGACTAATACCGGGTAATTATAAGAAACAACCTTATCCCAGAGACTAGACGCAATATCATCAGAAGCGAAGTCGAAAGGGAGATTCATAACAATGTAGTAATTGAAGATCAAGTCCCTGTTGAAGTTCATGAGCAGATTCCTGAGCTTGTCATACAAGAAGCTCATCCTGACAATACAGAGCAGGAAAACAACGAGTTACGTGATAACTTAGTAAGCGAAATGGCACGTGCGGTACAAGAGTTTAATGGAACAAACCCACTTAGCAGACCACCGCTACCACAAATAAACTCTTGTAAGAAACTGGGGCGCTGTTACAAATTGTGAACACTGAAGTCCTACCCAATTATGTCGTAGAAGCCCACACATTAGAATATTTGCACATGCTAATCTACCGTGCAGCAACAGCAATTGCTAATGTAATGGGCATTAAGATCAGAACTCGACGGGGTACTAACAACGGAAGGACTGGTAACAGAATTGCACCCTGGGAAAAAAGACTGCTCGGAAAGATTGAATTACTGCGTAGGAATATTGGTCAAGTCACCGAATATATACGAGGTGTAAGAAGTAGAAAAGTCGTCAGGAGAGCTGAAGAAATAATACTGAGTACTGCAAGACACTCAAGATATGATCCAGAAAACAACACAGCCCAACAGTGCCTGGATACATTTTTTTTCTCTGATTCTGGCCTTGGTTTAGAACTAGAACCTTTAGCCACGTAATTGTATAAATTATCACTAACTCAGGTGTAATGTGTAGTGTGTGTGTTGAGTAAGTGTTTTGTTACTTTGCAAAGTCGACGTCATTGTCTTTGCAAAGAGACGCTAATTGTATCCGAACGTCTGCGGTCCGTTGCTGCGGTCCTAGGATGTAAGGGATTGTGATGCGCAATATATAGCCTCTCCAATCAAAATGTCAACCTCAGCTGCCCGTGTGATCTTGACTCTGATCATCCGGTGCATCCTGCTTGACAACAAACGAGGCTCTGGCGTCCGAGTGATTGCCGGTATAAGCAATCCCCCCACTTACTGACCAACGGCTTCGGGCGGACGAGTTGGTAAGTGGTAGGGCACTCTTTTGTCCTGGAATTGAGAAATTGATTCCGAAGGCGGAAGAACTATAAATTAGTCAACTGCATAAGGATGCAGAAAGCAAAGGAGAACTACTGCATTAAAGGCCTTTTGGCACTCCTAGTTTTAACTATCATGGCTGTAAATAATTTAAGTCAAAACATTAATGATCATGGATCTCGGAACCCAAGATTCGGCAAGAGAGGACAATCTCAAGACTGCAGGGCCTCTCAGGTCGTTAATATGCGAAATCCTTGCAAAATAGCCACATGGAACGTCAGAAGCATGTTTGGGTCAGGTAAAATATATAATGCCATAAAAGAAATGAAAAGAATGCAAATCAGCATCCTCGGAATAAGGGAAATGCGGTGGCCGGAATCAGGAGTATGTGACGTAGATGGCTATCAAGTGTACCATGCCGGAAATACCGATGCCAATCACTATACAGTAGGAAAAATGAAAGAATACCCATGAACGAACATATAAATCACGCTGTATTTTCCTGGCACCGTGTCACACAAAAAATTGGCCAGCGCAAGTACATGTGATAATTATTATTACATGTACCTGCACTTAGCAATTTTCTTTGAGACACGGTGACAGGAAAATACAGCGTGTTTTATATGTTCGTTCATGGGTATTCTTTCATTTTTCCGACTGTAATGGAGTTGCAATCGTAGTAGCAAAACACTTAGCTTAATCAGTATTAACTTATATCCCCATATCTGACAGAGTAATGCTAGTAAAATTTAGTTCAAAGCCGTTCATTACCAATGTAATTCAGGTCTATGCCCACCATCATCCAGTGATGAAGACAAATTAGAATCATTTTACAAAGATCTTACTGATGCTCTAGATCTTGTCAAAGCAGTAGAAAATACCATAGTCCTTGGAGATTTTAACGCTAAAGTCGGCAACAGTGGCTTGGGAAACAGAAACGAACGTGGAGATAGACTTGTTCAGTTATGTCAAGAACAAGATTTCATTATATCGAATACTCACTTTAAACTACCAACGAGAGGACTCTATACCTGGAAGTCAAATGCAGAAACAGAGGACAAAATTATTAGGAACCAAATCGACTTTATTCTAATAAAAAGTCGATTTAGAAACTGCATCAAATCAGTTAAAACTTATCCAGGTGCTGACATTGGGTCTGATCACAATCCCATAGTAGCTGTAACCCAATTAAAGTTTAAAAAGATGATCAAAAAGAAGTCTCGCAAAAATATTGATACAGCCCAATTACAAGACGAGAAAGTTAAGGAATCGGTTCAAAGCCAACTGGACAAAAATTTAATTTGGGAAAATATCGGTGAGAATGTCGATGAGGGCTTAAATAAAATCGTAACAACAGTAAAAGAAATCTGTGTGAGAAATTTACAAGGCAGGTCAAAGCTAAAAAAGCAGGCTTGGATGACAGAAGACATATTGGATTTGATGGAACAACGGCGATTAGCGAAAAACAACGAAACACTTTATAACAGCATACAAAAAGAAATTCGACGTGAAATACGAGAAGCAAAGAGACAACATCTAGCCAAACAGTGTCAAGACATTGAAGAACTTGAAAACAAATATGACACGTTTAACATGTATAAAAAAATGAAAGAAGCGTCTGGTATCTTCAATAAGAAACAAAATGCATGGCTACAAGATGAACATGGTAAAGTAATATTTGAAGTAGAGGACAAACTTAAAGAATGGGAAAATTACGTTACGAACCTATTCGAAGACGATAGGAGTAGTTCACCACCCGATATTACTAACTGCGACGGACCCCTAACAACACGCTCTGAGGTAATAAAAGCCATACAATCATCAAAAGATGGCAGAGCAACTGGTCCTGATGAAATTCCAACTGAAATATACAAGCTTATAAATGATAGTCTTTGTTTGAATTTCGAACGAGACAGTCGATATTACCAGTTTGCTTATCTATAGTTAAATATAAATACAAAAATAAAAATCCAGTTTTTGTGGTGAAACAAATTAAACGATTGTTAATGGGACCCAAAAAGCGAAAATGGATTCCGCTTCGACGGCGATAAATCGGAATATTCTGCAATCTAACGAACCTATGCAATGCGACGCAATGGGTACTAGTCAGCAGCCAGTGGCGTACGCTCCAAAATACCAAATGTGCACTGATCAACAATTACAAGGTAATATGCAAATTTCTCAACCATTAAACACATCTTACTCTCAACCCTTAAAGCAACCCCAATATACTAACCCACCTTCCACCTCATTAAATCAAACCGAATGGAAAACAGTCGAAAACTCCAACAAAAGACATCGAACTAGTCCAGACAAAAGAATTGTAAAGCAAACAAAAATAAACGATTACTGGCTGAACTCGCCGACTACCACTTCTAACAGATTCGAGGCACTAAATAGCGAGTCAAAAGATGATGAAATAAATGAAAATGAAAGCACAAGTGAAAAAGAGAAAATAACCAAACCGCCTCCAATATTTATTAAGGGGGTTAAACACATACCCCCACTTATTGAATTACTAAACCAAATTGCTGAAAATAATTACGAATTAAAAGTTCTTAGCTAAAAGTTAATCTTCAGCCAAAATCTGCTGACTACTATAGTACAATAACAAAAGCCCTATCGGAAAAAAAGACAGAGTTTCATACTTATCAAATAAAAAACGAGCGCAGTTTCAGGGTTGTTCTTAAGAACATGCATTACTCGATGGACAAAAATCTTATAAAAAAGGAAATAGAAGAGAAAGGCCACACTGTTAGAAACATTTGGAACATCAAACACCCTAAAACTAAAGATCAGCTATCACTATTTTTCGACGACTTGGAACCTTCTGATAATAATAGAAATATATATGACATTGAGTTCCTATTAAACCAGCGGTTCTCAATCTGTGGTACATGTACCACTGGTGGTACATTTCATTTTTTGAGGTGGTACACAAAACGCAAAAACAGCCAAAATCAGTACCACTATTATAGTTAATTAGATCACCTACTTAGATATGTATTTCAGTTAGGTGGTACCAAAAATAATAAAAAGTATTTGGTGGTACATGACCCAAAAAGATTGAGAACCGCTGTATTAAACCATAAGATTAAAATTGAACCACCGTACCAGAAAAGAGAGATACCACAATGTTCTAGATGTCAACGATACGGACATACCAAATCATACTGCCACCTTAGACCACGATGTGTAAAGTGCACAGGGGATCATGCAACAGAGCAATGCACTAATAAAGAAAGAAGTGCCAACGTCAAGTGTGTACTCTGCGAGGGAGACCACCCAGCAAACTACAAAGGTTGCAGGGTATACAAGGAGCTACAAACGAAAAAATTCCCAACGATTAGACCCAGGCCTAGCATGCCAATTAATCATGCACAACATGTCCAAGCAGGAGTTACCTACGCCCAAATCGTTAATAACTCACAACAAATTACGAATAGTAATACAAACCAAACAGAAGTAATTACTACCAATACTCCCGCCTCAAATGACATGGCTGAACTAAAGAATATGTTAAAAGTCCTGATGGAACAAATGGGTACACTGTTAAACCTTCTCACCACCGTCGTCACTAAATTAACAAAATGATCAAATTCTTAAAAATAGCTATTTGGAATGCCAACGGGCTAACAAATCATGCTCAAGAAGTTAAAGCTTTTATACCAATACACAACATCGACATAATGTTAATATCTGAAACACACTTTACAAATAGAAGCTATCTGAGAATTCCCAACTATGCAATATATAACACCAAACATCCAGATGGCACTGCACATGGAGGAACTGCAATCAAAATTAAGTCATCTATAAAACACCAGGAGTTAAATAAGTTTAAAAGAGACTATATACAAGCAACAAGTATTAGCATAGAAGACTGGAACGGTCCTTTAACAGTAACTGCAATATATAGTCCACCACGACATACTATAGCCAAAAATCAATACCAAGAATTCTTCAACACACTTGGAAACAGGTTTCTAGAAGGCGGCGATTATAACTCAAAACACACTCACTGGGGATCCAGGCTAATAACTCCGAAAGGTAGGCAATTATACATGGCAATGGAAACCAACAACCTTAAATACATATCTACTAGCGAACCCACATACTGGCCCACAGACACAAACAAAATTCCAGATTTGGTTGATTTCTGTGTGACTAAAGGAATACCACTTGAATCCCAGACAGCACAACCTTGTTTCGATCCTTCATCCGACCACTCTCCTGTCTTGGTCATGATATCTACGAATATCCTCGAAACACAACCTCCACCATATCTAAGTAGTAAATATACCAATTGGATTCAATTCCGGGCTATCCTTGATGAGAGACTGGACCTAAACATCCCACTAAAATCGGATGGCGAAATTGACGAAGCAGTAAATCAATTAAATAGGATAATTCAGGAAGCTGGCTGGCAGTCAACACCTAAACAACCAAGAACAATCATACACAAAGATTTACCCAATGAAATAAAAGAAAAAATCGCAGAAAAAAGAAGACTAAGGAAAGTATGGCAAAGAACCCGTGCACCCCAGGATAAAAATAGATTAAACCAAGCTACAGCGCGACTAAAAACTTTGTTAAACAACAATAAAAACAACGACATAAAACAATATCTACAAAATCTATCTGCTACGGAAACCTCCGAATACTCGCTATGGAAGGCAACACGAAAGATTAACAGACCACAACTCTCTAATCCGCCTATCCGGGCCAGTAACGGACGATGGGCTAAAAGTAACAACGAAAAAGCTACAGTCTTTGCCAAATACCTGGAGGAAGTGTTCCAACCACATGCCCAAAACAACAACTCTGATGCAGAAGATAATATTCAATTGTATTTAGAATATCCATACCAACTAGAAGCACCGTTGGAGAAATTCACAGCCAAACAAGTTTTCAACAAAATCCAAACAGATATGAATCCGAAGAAGTCCCCGGGGTTCGACTTAATTACTGCAAGAATTTTAAAAGAACTTCCCAAGAAAGGCGTGCAATATTTGACACAGATTTTTAACGCAATCTTAAGAACTGGTTACTATCCCCTTTTGTGGAAAGTGGCACAAATCATCTTAATACCCAAACCAGGCAAGCCTGTAGAAGAAGTTAAGTCCTATAGACCTATCAGTCTACTTTCAGTGATGTCAAAGGTTTTTGAAAAACTCTTACTAGACAGATTACAGCCAATCCTCGTGGAAAAGCAGCTAATACCCAACCACCAGTTTGGATTTAGACAACAACATGCTACCACCGAGCAAATTCATCGAGTCTGCAATTCCATAAACAAAGCCTTAGAAGAGAAGCAATACTACTCTGCAGCCTTTTTGGATGTCTCGCAGGCTTTTGATAAAGTCTGGCACACTGGCTTGCTATACAAAATAAGAAAAGTCCTTCCTCTCAACTACTTTCTAATCCTCAAGTCCTATCTCTCCGACCGCCATTTCCTTGTAAAAGTTAAAGATCAGTGCACTAACTTATATCCAATCAACGCTGGAGTACCTCAGGGTAGTGTTTTTGGACCAGTTCTCTACCTACTCTACACAGCAGATCTTCCTACAAGCCAAAACATCATCACAGCCACATATGCAGATGACACAGCAATCATTGCAGCTCACTCAAACCCGTACATCGCCTCGCAACTGCTCCAGACAAATCTCGACAGTATAAATATCTGGTTACAAACATGGCGAATTAAAGTAACGAAAGCAAGTCAGTACATATAACGTTCACTAATCGAAAAGATACGTGCCCAACAGTCTCAATAAATAATCAAGTACTACAACAAAAGGATGACGTAAAATACCTAGGTATGCACTTGGACCGCAGATTAACGTGGAAGAAACACATATTCACGAAAAGAAAACAGTTGGGTCTGAAACTCAATAAAATGTACTGGCTGATAGGAAAAAGGTCACAACTGAGTTTGTACAATAAAATTTTAGTATACAAGGCAGTGATTAAGCCAATATGGAGCTATGGTATCCAACTGTGGGGATCTGCGTCGAGATCCAATATCGACATCCTGGAGAGATTCCAATCGAAAACCTTGCGCATTATCACAAATGCACCGTGGTACATGCCCAATGAACACATCAATCGTGATCTCCAAATGAAGACTGTCAAAGAAGAAATTGCCAGTTACGCCCAAAAATACGACATCCGACTACAAAACCACCCCAACAGGCTAGCGAAGAACCTAATGAGACCCCAGGCAAAC
Source organism: Diabrotica virgifera virgifera (assembly GCF_917563875.1). Taxonomy (NCBI): domain Eukaryota; kingdom Metazoa; phylum Arthropoda; class Insecta; order Coleoptera; family Chrysomelidae; genus Diabrotica; species Diabrotica virgifera. Next base: position 142,824,691 of record NC_065444.1, on the reverse strand, counting down.
AGAAGGTTAAAGCGCCACACTCCAAGCGATCTACGAACAAGATTTTAAATTTTAAATTTTCAAAAATATTTTATTTATTATAGAGTTTTATTTATAGGGTTTTATTTATTAGTCACAAATAATTTTGTTATGTACTAAAATTATGATTTTATAGGTTATTGTCACTGGACAGTCTCCTGCAAGTCTCTTTTAATTGTTAAACAATTTACTTATTGTAATCATTATTACAGATTGTAAATAAATGGGATGTTAAAAAAAAATAAATGATAGCAATGTTTTAGAGGCTATAACTTCGTTTTTCAATACCATTTATACCAGCGGACAACTTCCTAATGGCTGGTCTAATTCACTGTTTATAGCTCTACCTAAGAAGGCAACAGCAAAAACCTGTGCTAATTATAGAACCATCAGTTTGTTAAACCATTTATTGAAAATTTTTCTGAAGGTAATACATGGTCGTATCTACAATAAATGCGAGGAATACCTGGATGACACACAGTTTGGTTTCCGTAACGGGTTTGGAACGAGAGAGGCATTGTTTGGAATGAACGTACTTGCTCAAAGATGTCGAGATATATCTGTAGATATATACTGTTGTTTTATTGACTTCCAAAAGGCATTTGATCGTGTTAAGCACTCTATATTGATCGAAGCTCTAAAAGACATAGGCTTGGACGGCAGATATATTCGAATAATTGCAAATTTATATTGGAATCAAACAACATCAGTTTTAGTAGATGGTGTGGAATCACAGGCTCTTAATATTAAAAGATGAGTACGGCAGGGATGCCTCTTGTCACCACTGCTTTTCAACGTTTACTCCGAAAGAATTTTCAGAAAAGCTCTTTCTGAAAAACAAGAAGGAATACTTGTGAACGGTGAAGTCATCAATAATTTGCGATATGCGGATGATACAGTACTCCTAGCTTCTAGTCAAGAAAATCTGCAAACACTACTTGATAGTTTCGTTGAGAGTTGTAGGGAAGCAGGTCTGGATCTGAACATACGGAAAACCAAAATACTCGTAATAAGTAAACAGCAGCATATAAAACCGTCTATATATGTAAATAATACCAAACTTGAGCAAGTTGATAAAATCGTGTGCCTTGGACAGCAACTAAATTGTAACGCAGAAAGTCACGGCAAAATTAGATCGAGGATAGAGCAGGCTAGAGCCGCTTTTAGAAGGATGTCCAAGGTGTTATGTAACAGAGACCTAAAATTGGCATTGAGGATCCGCCTACTTCGCTGCTACGTGTTCTCGGTCTTACTTTATGGTGTCGAGTCCTGGACTGTGAATAAAATCGATCTAAATCGCCTTGAGGCTTTCGAAATGTGGTGCTATAGAAGAATTTTAAAAGTTTCCTGGGTGGAGAAGATTCGAAACTCCACAATACTAGAACGTCTCAACAAGACTAGAACGTCTCAACAAGACTACTGACATCATAAAAAGCATCAAGCAGAGAAAGCTGGAGTACTTCGGACATGTAATGAGAGGTCCCAAATATAGGTTGCTACAAAATATTATGCAAGGAAAAATAGCAGGCAAACGCAGTCCAGGACGAAGAAGAACCTCATGGTTGAAGAACTTGCGAGATTGGTATGGTGTTGATACAAGCATGCTATTTAGGGTGGCAGTGAATAAAATTAAGATAGCTATGACGGTAACCACCGTTCTGAAAGGACATGGTACATGAAGAAGTCTGCGGTCCCTCCGGTGAGTACCGATCCCACAAGGACAGAAACTATTTTCACCTATTAATAATAAATGAAAAAATTCCTGACCCTAGTGGGATTCGACCTCACCTCCATTCGGAACTTTCGATCCAAAGGTTAGGCGTCCTGGATACATTAAAACAAAAACTCTCCGTTTATTCAGGACGACTAAGAAGGTACAAAGTGAGTAACAACCGAAAATCCGACAATGTCCTTTTTGAGACTGCTGAGAAAGCCTTCTATCGAAAACTCAATTCCACCGTAGAAAATCTCGATAAGTCTTACCCAAGCCAAGAAGAAATTCATGAGTTTTGGGGAAATCAACTTTCCACACCATCTGCTCTTAACAACAATGCTGGATGGATAGAAGATACGACACAGAACTGCCAACACTACACTACTACTCTCTACGAACCCTTCACCACTGAAGAAGTCTCAAATATCATCAAAGAGCTTCATAACTGGAAATCTCCTGGACCAGACGGAGTTCAAAACTTCTGGCTTAAGAAGTTTTGGAGTGTTCATGATTGCTTATCAACACTAATTAATAATGTTATTTCTAATCCGAAGGAAACACCATTATTTCTAACTCAGGGATCCACTTATTTAATACCGAAGGATCAAAATAACACCCAAGATCCAGCCAAATACCGCCCAATTACTTGTCTTCCAACTTTGTATAAATTGGTCACACCCTGTGTAGCCCGGCGTATCTACCAACACTGTGCACTGAACAATATCATAGAGCCTGAACAGAAAGGATGCGCTAAGGGTTCCATGGGTTGCAAAGAACAGCTTACCATCCACTCAGTCATTTCTAATCAAGCATATTCCAAAAAGAGGAACTTATTTACTGCCTTCATTGATTACAAGAAGGCCTTTGACTCAGTGCAGCATGAATGGCTTATAGATATATTGAGAATATATAAAGTCGATGATAATATAGTGACCTTTTTACAGCATATAATGACAGAGTGGAAGACTAGAATTAATTCACCTTCAAATACCTGGTGAAAATAACATCGAAACTGAAAATATCGCAATCAGCCGGGGCCTGTTCCAAGGAGATTTCTTAAGTCCACTGTGGTTCTGTCTAGCTATGAACCCACTATCTCAGCTATTGAACTCCACTGGCGCATGTTTTAGCATCAAAAATAACAACAATGTGGTGGCGAAGCTTAATCATCTGTTGTATATGGATGATTTGAAATTAATGGCTTCCACTCGAAACCAACTAGATGAGATGCTAAGAACTGTAGAATCCTTTTCAAATGACGTTAGTATGCACTTCGGACTAGACAAGTTTTAAATGCCGTGTTTTAAATATAGTCAGAGAAAAAGTACAGCTTGGAGGATTCGATATGCAAAATGGCCAGAACATCGAGGTCATGGAGTAAAGCAAGCGCGGAAAATTGACCATAAGCAAATGAAAACTGAGAGAACTGCGGAGTTTATACGAAGGGTAAAACAGCTGCTTCGTTCACACCTTAACAGTAGAAATTTGTTAAGGCAGTAAACACCTACGCTTGTTCCGCACTTAGCTACTCATTTGGCATTGTTAAGTGGACAAAAACGGACATAGAAAATCTTCAGCGAAAAGTAAGAACGCACCTCACAAGGGCACAAAAACACCATCCCAAAAGTGCAGTAGAAAGAACGACATTACCACGGAATTTAGGGGGAAGAGGACTTATGGATATAGGTGAGCAATTAGACAAACAAATTGCTAATTTAAGAACTTATTTTAACAATACAGCGTCGAAATATTGGTTTACATCAGGAAAGATGTTCCCTGAAACGGAGGGTTCATTACTGGCCATTCAAGATCAGGTTATACCAACCAGAAATTACCTGAAATATATCGTCAAAGACTCTCAGGTTCAAAACGATAGATGCCGATATGGATGTCAAGCCCAAGAAACCATCCAGCATATTACAGGGGGCTGCCAGACATTTGCTGCAACTGAATACAAGGAACGGCATGACTCAGTTGGAAAGATCATTCATCAAGAGATAGCTATCAAACTGGGACTTCTCCAAACGGACCATCTCCCATATTATCAATACGTCCCTGAGAGTATGCTTGAGGATGGCAACTACAAGCTATACTGGGACCGCACTGTGCTCACAGACAAAACAGTGGCACATAATAGACCAGATCTCGTACTAGTTAATAAATTAACAAGACAAACAACACTAATTGATGTGGCGATACCTAACAACAATAATCTACGTAGTAAATTTACTGAAAAGATCGCCAAGTACAGAGATCTGGAAATTCAAATACGGAGACAATGGAGAATGCAAAGTACCCAGACAATACCGATTATTATGCCTACTACTGGAGTCATTCCGAAGACACTCCTCGAAAGCATCAAAAGCTGGGTCTGAATGAACATCTTTATAAGACCATGACCATGCAAAAAGCTGTACTACTCGCAACGGCCAGAAGTGTACGAAAATTTTAGGGAGATACACCTGCATACCAAGTCACCTAGGACTCGATAACATGGAAAGAGTCCCACCAGAGCTCAATAATTATTTTGATACCGTAGGTATCTGGGATGAGTCAATTTTCCCCTTAGAGGGAGTGTGAGCCGTATGGCTAAATCTGGAAAATAATAATAGCTTTATTGTCCAACAGATATCCATTTATAGTTGTCCACTGAAGGCCGCATAGAGAACACACGTTTTTGTTGTTTACATGTTTTTGTGGTCTTTAGTTGAGAAAAACACCGAATTATTGGCTGAAATTCATATCTGTAGATGCATAAAAATCTGCAGTTTGTGTTTAATGTATTAGTAAAAAATTTGTGTGGACATAATTTGTGAAATCTGAAATCAGCGAATTTATTTTATTATAATTGTTAGTGTAACTTTTTTTAACTAAAGTAATTAACATTAAAACCTGTGCTGATAAGGTTAATTTGTTTTGGAAACGTTGTAATTTTTATGAAGTGGCTACTACTCCGTGATCAGGATTAATATTTATATTTATATATTTTCGATTAACGTGAGTTGTTTTTTGTGCCAGAATGAATTATCTAAAGAAGAATTTAATAAAACAATTAGATGCGATCTCTCTAATACCCAGTTTTGTCAATCATGTTCTGGGATTAGCTCAACGGAAATAAGAGTTTTGCAACTTGCTAGCACTAGAAAATTGAAGTTTGAATGTGATAACTGTCAATCATCTGCAACCAGTCTCAATCCTGCTATTGATAGTAAGTTTCAGGCGCTCCAAAAGCACTTTGAGGCTTTACTAGATTCGATGAACGCTGGCTATCAAAAATCAGTTGAAGAGTTGAAAAATGAGATTGTTATACTTCGTGAGAGCAATATTCAGATGATTCATACATTAAATGGGTGTAGCGGTTCAATGTCCTTGTTAAACATGAACGCGACATCGCTGGCTAAGGACACTGGTGTACTATCCCCTTCAGTTCCTTGTCCACCACCGGCACCACCTGTATTCTCCGAAAATGTCTCGGGATTCCAACTGATTCCATACATGGAAAAGCTAAATATAGGACTACTAGTTTAAAGAAACCACCCAATGTTAATCATAAAAACAACGTTTCACGTTCCACTTTTGCAGAGGTTGTTGGTACCGTTGCTGATGCTGATTTTGCCGGAGTTGAGCGAATGAGATTTATTCACTTAAATAATATTAGCCCTGGTGTATCTGAGCATCAGGTGTGTGATTACATAGTAAAAAAACATTCCTTGTTGAAGAAAGATTTTTCAGTTAAGGCATTGACATCTAATGATTACTATTGTTCTTTTAAAATTGGTATTCGTCAATCATTCTTTGAAGCTATGCGGCAGCCAGATGTATGGCCTGCTAGGGTCACAGCTAGAGAGTTTGTGTCAAGACCTCCTCGACTGTCTCGCAATGCAGGCAGTTCAAGTACAAATGAATGACTTTTAGGTAGTGTCAATTCTGCCAAACTAAATATTTGTTGTCAAAATGTTGGAGGTCCACGTGACAAGTTTCTATACTGAAGCCCAGCATTTCCACAACAAATTATAATCAAATGGCTATTACAGTGTCTATTATCAAAATGTTAGAGGACTACGGACAAAACTAAATACCCTCTCTGAATCAGTAACAGCGAATAATTATGATATACTGGCATTTACTGAAACCTCATTATGTGATAGTATAGAGAGTAATGAACTAGGCATCTCACAATACAATATATCTGTACCTTGGAAGAAGAAGGGCTAAAGTCCAATTTCTTACTTTTGAGTAATTCTACGTATTAGGTTTCTCGCTCTTAAAATTCGTTATCTTCCTTAGGCAAGTCGCACACCAAAGAAACATAAAATGAAAAACATGAAACATGACACGTGAAACATGTTTCATGAAAATAAAACACTGCTTAACAAATCTCAAAGTCCGCCTACCAATGAAACGAGTGTGATTCATGCTCATGACACATTTTTATTTTCGGAGAGTTTCATAAATGGCCGGACGTATATTTGTTTAGCAGTGTTTTATTTCCATGAAACGTAATTTACGTTTCATGTTTCTTTGATGTGTAGGGTATTTTACATACAGGTTTTATTTTATTGCAGCTGTATTTGTATAACAAGGACCATTAGTGGTGTGAATTTTTTTTTTTCAAAATTTAGTACAAATGTTATTTATTTTACATACAGGTTTTATTTTATTGCAGCTGTATTTGTATAGCAAGGACCATTAGTGGTGTGAATTTTTTTTTCAAAATTTAGTACAAATAGGTGGATATTGGCCTTTTCCAATTTAGCGTATAATAATTTGGTTTGGACTATGGCCCTTTTTTTATGCATCTGTGTCACTCACTCTCTTGACTTCACATGGTTAATGAAATCATAATTTCGATTACTAATAAAATGTATTCAAGAGAAAGTTCTAGGTTTACAAAGTATGGGTATTATTAATAATAATAATAATAATAAAAAATAATGATAAAGAACAAAACACTATTATTTTTAGCAGTTAGAATAAGAAAAATAATCTTCTTCGTGTGCTGGAAAATCATCTAAGTTTCCTTCAGAATAGCTAATTTCTTCAGAAAATCGTCTATTGTATTGACTGATGTAGGGCAATAGTTCCTTAAGGCTTTTACTTTAGGTTCAGGTAATGGTAGAGGTTCGCTATTAATGGGCGCTAATAAAAAATCTATTTTGCTTTCTCGTTTTCGAAGTGATCCTCTCCTAAGATCAACTTTTTTGAATTTCGTGGCATCGAAGTTCGTACTATAGAAAAAAACAAATGCCTCTTTGGTGAATTTTAGCTACTTGATTTGAAACCATGGTATTACTTCACCTTTTTCGTTCTTTTTCCTGTGAACAAGCTTGTTAGTCAATACCACGCCAAAATTTAGAAAATCAGTTTGATTCATTTCGAGGACATTTAAAGCGGATTTTCTCTGTACACTCCTAATGAAATTGCACCAGTCATGTGGTACCTCAATGTCCATTGTAGTTTTCTTTTTTGCCTCTCAATTGAGGCATGAATTGTATCTGCTTCCATGTGTGTGTGCCAAGGCTCCATAAACTTATATTAATTTCAGTTACGGAACCTTTTTCTTGTATAAGAGTACAAAATGACCTGTTTTTTGTAGATTTCCATTCTACTAATTATGGACTTAATGAAGTTATTTCTAGAATGTTACGTACTGCGAACAATTACCAAACAGATTTAGATTTATTTAATACTTCAACTGCATCATTTAAAACACATGTTAAAAGACTGTTGTAGGCTTAGGTATCTTACTGTATTTTATACATATTGTACAAAAACTGAAAAAGGGTTTAGCCCGTCAATAAATAAATAAATAAATAAATAAAAACATTGTTATTAAGTAGATGTTCTTATTTTGCCCTGAGCACGAGCCGCTGTAAAAATTTACCTTTGTTATAGATTCTGGTAAAGACAACACAAATCTTCTAACACTTTTCCAAATCAAAAGAAGCTGTAACTGTTGCTCCATCCCTTTTGGAACTTTCTTTATCTGCTGCTTTCATTAAGTAAGCTTTTTCTGCGAGAAGCAAATGGTCCTCTTTTTGTTTTTCCAGCATCGCTCTTTCTTCCTGTTGTTGCTCATTAACCTCCTTTAGACTAGCTAAGGATTTGAGAGCTAAGTTAATCTTGTCACACTTAGAACATGTGTCGTTAGCAGGATGATGAAAGGACAGGTTATATTCTTCGTTAAATATATGTCTGTACTGTCATTCCAGTTGTCCAACTCTTCATCTGACGAAAACGTCGCATCAGTTGGGTAATATCTTTCACAACAATTGCACTTAGGTTTGATTCAGCAATTTAATAAATTTTGCAGATGGTGTTACTTCCATATAATAATTGTTTACATACCTTGGTTCATTGTCATTTCAAGTATCATCCGAGTCTTGTCTGAATACATATTTAAAGCAATTATTATAAGCTGGACACACAAAATAAAACACACAGCAGAAGCAACCGACTTCCATAAAAGTAAGGTTATGCGACCGCGTGCGTGAAACAAGTAGAAGGGCCAATCTCCACATTGGCTTAGCTTATCCTGCGTATTGAAAGGGCCAAAGTGACACATTGGCCTTTATAAAATTTAGCTAGTTGGCACATTGGCCGTTAAAACAGATGTTTATTTTTTAAATGATCAATTTTAGGAGATTGGCCGCTTTACTACTGAAAGTATGAAAAAAGACATGAATATTGGTACCATAAGCTAAATACCGCAATTTTTGGAGATTGGCCCTTATTCTTCCAAGGTACAGATATACCGCTGTGATAAATCAAGCTTAACCAGTTCATGTGAACGACTTGGAGGAGTTCTTATAGCTATTAATAGGGACATTTCTTCAGTTTTAGTAAATCATCAATTTAAGAACATTGAATGTATTTTTGTTGAACTTTTATTTGGAAAACAAAAGTGTCGTATGGGATTTTTTTTTTTTTTTTTTTTCATTTTTTTTTTTTTTTCGTACTTTTTAAAAAAATCATTTACCTCCAAACTCTACATTAAAATTGTATGAAGACTATGTAAATTGTATTGAAGGTATTTAAAATTAAACACAGTACAGTTTGGTATATCTACTTGGTGATTTTAACCTACCAAATATTCATTGGGAAAATGATGAATATGGTTCAAGACCAATTGGAAATATTACTAACAAAGTTGAATGTATTTCATTCAACCTTTTTTTGCATTTTTGAATCTCTTTCAATTAAATAATGTACCAAACTGTAATGGGGGTTTTTTAGTCTTATTTTTTCTAGTATAAATAATAACATAAACTTAAAAATTGCTGATCAATCTTTATTAAAATGTGATAGCTATCATTCAGCCTTGTCCTTTGACATTATTGGAAATATTATTTTAGACTCTCTTAGCTATGATTATTTCTATTTTAACTTTAAAATTGCTAATTACATCCTTATTAATGAATACTTAGGTTCAGTCGACTGGGATAGCGTTATTGATGAGACAGTTGTAAATAATATCGTTGATAAATTTTATGAAGTGTTAGATTCCTGTATTAATCTATTTGTACCAAAAACTAGATGCAAAAACTCAAAATTTCCGAAATGGTACACTCCTCATTTAAAACATATATTATTTCAAAAGAAGATTGCTCATGCAAAATACAAAATGACAGGATCTAAGAAGGATTATGATCTTTTTTCTAATTTGCATAAAGAATTTGGGATTGTTACAAAACATGTCATCAGATTCATCTAATGATTCAATAAAATTGTGTTTTGACTCGGAAAGTTTTGGGGTAGTTTTGATTTCTTTCATTATATATGGATTTTGTGCTGATGAATCCGAATATGAGGTTTGCGGACAAAATTTCTTGCCGGAACATTGAAAAAATCGCGACAAAAGCGAAAAAATTCAACTTTTTTTCGCATTTTTGCTCAAATCTCGAAAACTATTAACTTTTAGTAAATCGTCTGTTAATAAAAATTAAAGTACTGTTCTCAAGTAAATTAAAGTTGTCTGAATTGCTGATATAAATGAGTCAGATTAAATTAAATCATTAAAATATATCTGAATTGCTGATATAAATGAGTCAGATTAAATTAAATTATTAAAAGAATTATTTACTAAGCAACAACATTTTTGTTTAATTTATTAATATTTTGTATTTTGACGACATCCGATATGGAGGTCGAAATGTTAATAATAGTTATTTATGTACCAAGTCAGTACTCGTCTGTTATTCGCCTCACTCGCTAGGCTCGCTCGGCTCATAATATCAGACTCGTTCAATAAAGAGTCTTTACTGATGTGGTGCATACAAGATTTTATCGCCAATCATACAAAACATTAACACTTAATTACATCCTTCTAATGAAAAAAGAGTGTGTGTACTTTGTATCCACGTAGACGTACTTAAAATAACAGCCTTTCGGAGTTGCTTTTTCCTTGTTTAATCGTAGAAAATCTAAATAAATAGTTATATTTTGTTTAATCTTTTTATTGTACAATGTGCAATCCGACTTGTCGAGGTGACGTCATTGGGGTAACTTGTCGGGACTTGTCAGGTGACGTCATTGGGCAACAGCCGATTAATTATTTTAATCATTTTTTAAAGTCCTTATAATAGTCTAAGTATGTCAATAACCATTAATATTAAACAAAAAAATTTTCCTTACAGAGGACTTGAACTAAGTACTAACACTTCCGTAACTAGATACACATCATTACCCTACGCAACCACTTGCTAGACACAGCCGATATTAGGTATAAAAAAAGAAATAGGTGAGTAAAAATTGTAAAGAAAATAATTACTATTTACATACTTATAAATTAATATATTCCTAAATTTTAGCAGAAACATTTGTACATAGGTACAATTATACAAGACATTCGTAAACTTGCTTATATCTATGCCTTTATTTGTGGACAAAGTTGCCTTCAACATTGAATAATACGACCACACAGTTGATGGAGAATATTCTTTAGACAATTCAGAGAAATATGCTAGTAAAACACTTTCACTATAATTAGTAATGCTATTTTTTTCACGCCATGCTTCAAATATGTCATATTGCCTATTGTATTTTTCGATGGATTTTGCTGGAAGCTCTGAAACTTCCTCTAACGATTTCTTGCGTATCTTAGGTGGCGTATATGTAATTTCTTCCATTTCCAAAGCAGCTCTACTGTACTATAATTTGATATTCGTTTCAACACTTTTATTACACTAAATACAATTTTCAACTTAAATTTTTTAAATATGACAGTGATGACAGATGACTTCTGCATGCCACTTTCGATTTTTAATCGATAGATAAATATTAATATTGAATAATTACAAAATCGGTAGTTTTGATTAATTTTATATGAATATAATTGCAAAATACTACAGAATTTCACTTTTTGGCATAAATTTAATTAATAATAACGTAAATTATGTACAACATTTTTAATAAAAGTAAATAAATTTTAAGTTCACTCAAATAAATAATTGATTACTGCTATCGACCACTAGAGACCGACCGATTAATCGGCTTCGGCATCGGCTTCGGCCACCTTCGGCCAATATTTAAACCTTCGGCCAACATTCGGCTTCGGCCAAAACGAAGCCGAAGGTTTCGCCGAAGGTGGAATAATAAAATGCTCTGTCAGTATACTATACTATATAAATAATCTGTAAACAATATGCTTCGGCGAGTCTTTGATAATTTGAATATTATTTACACCCTATGTATTTTATAACCTAAACTAAAATGTTTTACAAACTTTCAGGTAAGTAGGTAGGATATAAATTTTAACAATAGGCCAAGATGTCTCAAAGATCTTCATTTGAATATTTCTCACGTAGGCGTAGTAAAATTCTGAGAAACTATAATAATTTTATGGTATTTGTTAAAACTCAAGATTACTGGTATTTTGACTACCTAAATATTAATGGCAAAACATCGACCATTGACTTACAATATATTTTTAGTCACCTTCGGCTTCGTCTTCGGCTTCGGCCGAAGGTATCCTACAGGCCGAACTTCGGCATCGGCTTCGGCTTCGGCCAAAAAAATCACATTCGGTCGGTCTCTATCGACCACTTACATTGAATCTCGGTTAATTTGATCAATTGTGGCAGGTAAAGTAAAATTCTTCTTTCAGTACAATAAAGTGTTACTTTACTGCCGCAAATGAGTACAATAATGAATGACTTTAGTGACGGTTGGCGATAAAATAATTTTTTAGTTAAATGTGGCTTATTTCCCATTTAGAATAGTTGATTACAAAAATGCCACAAGGAAATAGCTTCAGAACAACATGTATAATCAATGGCATACATGCACGCCATCCGCTTATTGGTAAAGGCACAGAATAACTAACTACACAGAAGCGAATCTGACTGTTGTTTCCATTGATTTTGTTGGGACCGAAATATTTGACCTTTTGCACCACTTATAGAATAGAACGTGATGTTCTAAGGCAGCGTTTCCCAACTGGTGGGTCATGGGCAGATGTCAGGTGGGTCACAGCGTGGCTCTTACAGTAGCTGAGTAGCGTATCCTAGTAGCCATCATGGGTGAGGGATAGGTCGCGAATATGAAAACACATCAGAAGGTGGGTCGCCAGACATAAAAGGTTGGGAACCACTGTTCTAAGGAATAGACCATTCCAAATGATGTGATATTTTTGACAAGTAGTGATTAATTAAATATGAAATATAAAATTTAACTATAAAATATAAATAAAATATAAAATAAAACATTATATAAATATAAAATTTAACTAAAAACAATAGTCACTGTCAGTCGCAAAAGTGAGGTTGCACCACTTATGTGAGGCATGAGCATGAAAATTATGTAACCATTTTCTGCCTGAGTTTTGCTTTTGTGTAGTTAGTTATTCTGTGGTAAAGGCAGCATGTGGCTCACATGTATGCCACATTACAGAACGTGTTAAGAAAGGTAAGACAAATATACCTGTTACTGCATGTCCTACAGTATGACCAATAGCAGATCCTACAGCTACACCTCCAGCTGTAGCAGCCATTTGGCCAAACAACCCGGGACCTTGTGAGGGTGCTGGTACTGGTGCTGGTGGGGCTGCATATACTGGTGCTGGAGGTGTAGGAGCTGGAGTTCTAATGGGAAGATTTGAACTGTAACAAAATGTTAAGTAAAAGTTCTGAGAAGTAGACAGATTGGTGAAGTAATATTTGCTTTTGAATATTAACTTAGTAATTGGTGATTGACCTACCGTGCTGGTGCACGAGCTGGTGCTGCTCTTCCTCTTCGTGGCATTTTCTTAGTACGTTTATTAGTATTACTCACACGTCAACACGTAACTGATAATTTAATGTTATGTAAAATCAGGTTATTTCTCCACAATTCACTTCACAATGACAACTCAGGAACAGGAACTTCGCAGAACTTTTGATATTTTTGATTTGATGTATAGTATTTGTAATTTGTATTGTATGACCTGTGACGTATTGGCTATCATGTGACTACTGTCTAGAATACCATTTACGTGAAATAAAGAACTTAATTTTTGTTTATATTAATAAAAAACACGCAAGAGAAAGTGCATAGGTAGTTAACAATAATTTAAAATTGGGCAGTTTAATCCTGTTACATACTTTTGTTCATATGAATTATTATCTCTTTTTATATATTATACTATAGTTAACCGCACGGTGACGAATTTGTAGACATGTTTGTTTCTAGAACTTCCTAGAAAATTGATACTAAAATAGAGTCGAAGCTAATAGTCGAGGAAATGAAGCTGGAAAAATGGCAAAACCTCGCAATTTTTTCGTCCAGCATCGATTTGTACAAAAATTTGGGATTAGGCTCATTTCACCCTCTAGTTCATTTTCTATATTGAGCCGTTGTACGCTTTTGGTTTTTTAAGGGTGAAAACTACCCCTAAAAAAACTACTTGTAAAAAATTATAAAACAACATTTTAAACTTTAATATTGTCAACATTTGATTCTTATTAGTTACATAATGATTGTTTTATACTTTAAGATATACTATCATAATATTTTAACCCTTAAAACCACCCTTGTTGGAGCTATATATAAAAACTTACTTATCCTAAAAGAATAATTTCGGTTGCATCGATTTACATAAATATTTGGGATTAGGATTATATCACACTGTACTTCATATTCTATAACATGCTCAAGGGCGTCGATTATCTTTAGGGGTGTAAACTACCCCTGATTGTCAAAAATTATATAAAAAACGTTATAAACTTTAATATGGGTAAAATTTGGTTTTGATTGGCTAAAAATAATTATTGTTTTATGCTTTAGGATATAATATCATAATATTTCAACCCTTAAAAACCACCCTTAAGAACAATATAATTTTTATAAGTACATAATTTAATAGATCTATACAGAAAAAAAAAGTAGAATTATAGAATTACAAAAACATTTATTTACACCAAAATACGAATTTACAAATATGTAGAAGTACAAATACACATAGTTTTTAAGTCATCTTCTAGTATACGAACCAGTTCTGTGATATTATACATGCATTGAAAATGTTCCATAAGCGGACTATTCGAATATTTCGAAAAAAAAAACGCGTTTTATAAACATAGCTCCTTCATTTTTGGCGATAAAAAGTTTTCAAAAACGGTTTTGTAGGATTTTTGAAGAACTATAAGACTGTGTAAATTAACTTCCGTTAGATCCCTAACTTTTTAATTGGGGTGGGTTTAAAGGGCTCGAATTAGAGGGTGTTTGCTCGTAAATAGAGGTTTTAAACAACTATATCTCGCTAACTGTTCACTGTAATGAAAATTTATGCACAATATAATTTTAGTTATTAAAAAAGCTACAATTTAGTAGTCTATCATTTTTTCGTATCTCCAGTATTTTCGGAGATATTTGGAAGTAAAACGTGAAAAATACGAAAGTGCAAAATATCAATTTTTCTTTAAACTCCAATTTTTCTAAAATTTGGCCTTTTAGATAGGTCAAACTTCTTGGGTGTATTGACAATATAAATATACAAGGAATTGCAAAAAGGTGAAGACCAATTTTTAATTAGGAGGGTAGTTAGGGGGTTATTTTCGCTGATTTTTTCGTAGAGAAAAGCAGGTACCCACATTTTTTTTATCATAAATCGCTCTATTTTTATGATATAAATTTTTTATTATTATTCTTTGAAAGGTTTAATTTTATACTTGAAAATAGATAATTTAAGTTTTCCTAGAAAATGCAAAGTTTTCCCGTTATTTGGCTTTGAATATTTCAAATTATGCATTTGACGAGAAAAGCTAACCTTTAACATGCCGTATCTCGGTTTGTGTTGGTCTTAAAGATATTATAGAAAAATAATTTAGTTTGTCTTACCAAAGGATACAATTTTGTTATCTGCAGTTTTTTTATTAAGTGCATATTTTTCGAGGTATTCTCAAAAAAACCTCTAAAAAGTTGATTTTTTCGACGAAAAACTGTTACTTTCAAGCGCGAATAACTCGAAAAATATTAGTTTTACGAAGAAAATGTAAAAAACATTTTTTTCTTAGAATTACTTTTTACATCGATTTACATGGTTAAAATGTAATAAAAAATTCCCACCCCCGAGATGGGGTGGCAACCACCCCCAATTTTTTAGCGTACAGCGGCATGATATAGAAAATGATCCTTGGACTATTTCCTACCTTCTGTGAAAATTTCAAGTAAATCCATGCTGGACGAAAAAATTGCGAGCCAAAATGCTTCATTTCCTCGACTATAAATAATTTGTAAACTACGAATTTACAGTCACGTCACGTGTAAATAGAATATGTAATGGTATAAAAAAAGTACATTCCTAAATCGATGGCTAAAAGGACAAACATAGTATGTCCAAAATTGATGTTTTCGGTAAAATCAATTTAAAAGTTTACCTACTAGTCTAGTCCAGGGCGCATCTGTTTTGAGATAGACGTTGAGAGGTGACTCATATTTTTTTGCAGAAATTGCTTGGAATTAACTCATAACCATAACGTAAATCGTTCAGCTGGACATAGGGAACATACATTGTATACAGGGTGTCCCGAAAAGATTGGTCATAAATTGTACCACAGATTCTGGGGTCAAAAATAGGTTGATTGAACCTCACTTACCTACTATATACAATAGTGCACACAAAAAAAGTTACAGCTCTTTGAAGTTACAAAATGAAAATCGATTTTTTTTTCATATATCAAAAACTCTTAAAGATTTTTTATTGAAAATGGACATGTGGCATTCTTATGGCAGCAATATCTTAAATAAAAATTAAAGTGAAATTTGTGCACCCCATAAAAATTTTATGGGGGTTTTGTTTCTTTAAACCCCCCAAACTTTTGTGTACGTTACAATTAAGTTATTATTGTGGCACCATTAGTTAAACGCAATGTTTTTAAAACTTTTGTGCCTCTTAGTACTTTTTCGATAAGCCAGTGTGTATCGACATATTTTGAATATTTGTCGAATCCACCACATGTTTGTATATGGTTAAGTACGATTATAGAGACCTGTTAATAATCTGAAAATGTATTTATAATTTACATTTTTAGGTATATTTTGAAAAAGAAGCCACATCTCGATAAAAGGTGACTTGTCAAAAAAAGACTAAGAGGCAAAAAAGTTTTAAAAACACTGTGTTTAACTAATGGTACCACAATAATAGTTTAATTGGAACGTACACAAACATTTGGGGGGTTTAAAGGAACAAAACCCCCATAAAATTTGTATGTAAATATATTAAAATGGAAGCCGCATCTCGATAAAAACTGGCTTATCGAAAAAATACTAAGAGGCAAAAAAGTTTTAAAAACGTTGTGTTTAACTAATGGTACCACAATAATGAATTAATTGGAACGTACACAGAAGTTTGGGAGGTTTAAGGGAACAAAACCCCCATAAAATTTTTATCGGTTGGACAAACTTTACTATAATTTTAAGATATTCCTGCCATATGAATGATACATGTCCATTTTCAATAAAAAATCTTTAATAGTTTTCGATATATTGAAAAAAATCGATTTTCATTTTGTAACTTCAAAGGGCTGTAACTTTTTTTATGAGCACATTTGTACTAAGGTAAGTTAGGTTCAGTCGAACTATTTTTGACTTCAGAATGTGTGGTATAATTTATGACCAATCTTTTCGGGACACCCTGTATATTTAGGTAGGTACTACATAAATACATACATTAGGTGCGTTCGCGGGTACAGTTGATAAATTGTCACCGACAATTTCTAACCTCACTTAATATAAATAATACCGTTAATAGATAAATATACAAGCTAAATTTACATTTAATTAGTATTAATAACTAATTATTAAATTATACTAGGTAAATATACCTTGTATATTTATCTATTAACAATTAACGATATTATTTATATCATTTTAAAGTGCGCATGCGTTTTCTGACAATTTATCCAATTTTCTGACAATTTCAGCTATTAGTCCTGTCGCCAGGGGGGGTACAACGGCCTCCTGTATTCAGATGGACTTACCCAAGTTTTTTTTATGTATTTTGACCTGTAGAACACGAATTTTTTGGGTAACAGTTGATCCGGATGTCAATAAGATTGTTATAAACCAATAAGTTGAGGAATCACATAACAGCGATTTCTCGCAAAACAAAACATTTTTTTGTATTTTTTGGGCCATTTTAACCAAAAAATGTTCCTTCAAATTTTTTCGTAGGATGCATAGTTTTCGAGATAAACGCGGTTGAACTTTCAAAAAATCGAAAAATTGGAATTTTTGAACCCGAAAAACTTTTGATTAAAAAATAAAATAGCAATTCTGCTTACCGCATTTGAAAGTTCAAGTCAAATTATATCGGTTTTAATTATTTGTATGGCCAAAGATATATTATTTTATTGTTAAAACAAAGCTATAAACACCTAGTGCTTGAGTGATGTTTCAATGATTTCTCATTTAAAATCGAACGAGTACGTAGAGGAGATAAAAGTGCAAGCGGGGCTATTTGTAAGTAGCATGCATTAAAACGCATGTATTAGGCACGGGAAACATTATGTGTTTATAGCTTTTTTTAACAATAAAAAATTAATTTTTAGCAATGCAAATATTGAAAACAGATATAATTTGACTTAAACTTTTAAAGGCGGTAAGCAGGATTGCTATTTTATTTTTTGTTCAAACGTTATTCGGGTTCAAAAATTGCAATTTTTCCATTTTTTGAAAGTTCAACCGCGTTTATCTCGAAAACTATGCATCGTACGAAAAAACTTGTAGGAACATTTTTTGGTTAGAATGACCCAAAAAATACAAAAAAATGTTTTGTTTTGCGAGAAATCGCTGTTATGTAATTCCTCAACTTCTTTGTTTATAACAATCTTATCGACATCCGGATCAACTGTTACCCAAAAAATTCGTGTTCTACGGGTCAAAATACATAAAAAAAACTTGGGTAAGTCCATCTGAATTAAGAAGGCCGTTGTACCCCCCCTGGGGACAGGACTATATACTGAATTCGCTCTATCGAGATTCACTTTGACAGCGTCATAAAGTTAGCGAAACGGTTTTTTCAAAGTCGTTATTTTGACTTCTACCATAGCTAAAATAATTGCACCTCGTTTGCGGATAATTGCACCATTCAAAATTTCATTAGAGGATTTTCCGTTTTCGAGATATAAGGCGCGTTCCAAGTGACTTGAAAACCGTCCTTCGTACTGCCCTCGTCATGCGCATTATAAAAAATGCGTTCCAAGCGAACATGAACGATGACTCGTATCGTACACTGTGTTGTTCCAAGCGATCCATGTACCGCTTCGAAATCGGTAACTGAACGGTCCTTTTGATACATGCCTTCAAGCAGAAACCATTTGTACTGACTTGCGCAGTTAGGATTGTTTTCATTTTTACTGGTCACTGCTATGAGATCAGCTGATGATTCAATAATAGAATAATCCACAATTTACGCTATTAGTACCTGTGAATCTTGATTTCCGTTTAAATAATTATTAATTCTTTTTTTTTCAAACTAATCTTAAAAATATTTAAAGATAATTTATATTTTTTTCATAGAAGACAACGATTTTATGTCAGATATCGATTCTTGAGGAAGATTTTGAAGTTGAAGTGATGTTTAATGAACATGTTAGAAATATTAATTTATAACCATCTATCAAACTACTAGTGGGTCTGTGGTACTCGAACTGAAAATGGCTCAGGCGCAACTCGAACTTGAAATGGTACACAAATTCGTTCCAAGAGGGTTACGTACCGGTAATCGGTTCGGGATCGAAAGAAAACCGTTCAAGGGCGATTCTGCGCATTAAAACAGTCCAATCGATTTCCTGGCGGTTCAAGGGATAGTACAAATGTGTTGTCTTGGAACGAACCTAGCAAATCAAAAGTGGAGATTTCGGCGCAGCGCTAAAAATAAATGTCGATTTTCAGGGTATAAAATGCCGTAAAGTCACTAAATAACCATATCACCTAATTGCACCTCGTTTGCGGATTATGAATAAAATGGTTTTAATTCAAAATTGTGAAAATTGAAAATGTTATAAAGGAAAAACGATTTTAATGTCGGTTGTACTGTAGGGGCAAAGGAATGCCAGAATAATTTTCACTTTTGGTAAACCTAAACTGTAAGGCTAAAACCCAGCTAACAATGTTCGTATATATAACGTCAAACAAACGTCAACATTTTGGGAGAAGTTAAAAGTTACATCAAATTTTACTTAAATTATACGTATAAAAGTCACAGCGATGTTACGTAACCATTTTACGTTATTTCTAGGTAACCTTTTTAACGTCACAAAAACATCACTTTTTAGGAGAATTTTCGGTATAAATGATATTTATAAATAGGACTTAAAATTATTGTGTAAATAAAACCACATACATGATGCTGACACATTTATTAAATATTTGAAATAAACATTGATCATATATTTGACTTTTATGTGAGAGAAAGAGACAAAATTATTAATAGCTACTTTATATTACAATACATACCCTTGAAGTAATCTTCATTCGTAAACTACACACTTTCATATAAGGACTAGGCTGCTTCCCCATTTTTAGAAGATATTTCCATACATTTCGTTTTTCAACTAAACTGTTATTGAATAGAATTCTATTTTGTTTATCCTATTCAGGGAAAGAACGAAACGATAAATTACTATTAGGTACGCTTTATCCAAGAATCACATTGAGGCATTTGAGGCACACAACAATAATAATTCGATTTTTTAACATAACTCCATAAAAACAAACAAAAGTTCTCCAAAATCTAAAATGGAGTGGTATCAAAGGAGGTTCCCCAAAATCTAAAATGGAGTGGTATCAAAGGAGAATTAAAAGAAAAAATATTCATATTGAATTTATTTATAAGGCACTGGACTGTCTTAAATTCTACAAATACTAGGTGGGTAAATGATTTTACATTTTTCATTAATGATTGTAGGTTACTGTTACTTCAGTAGATTTGACTTGTTTACACGGGTAGAGTAATGATGCAAGTACTTGATAGAGTAGAGTAACTCTACCTGTAAAAATGCTCAGCAAAGTAGAATAGCAAGTAGAGTGTATAGTAGGAGTTAAAGTAGAGTCTAGCAACATATGGCAAAGTAACTACTCTACAACTATGGAGACCTGTAAGAAGGAGTGGAAACGCAATGCATCGTTTGTGGGCTAACTTTTCAACCTCTAATTCAACTTTCAGCAATCGCCGCTAGAGGCGCAAGTGTTCGAATAGGTGCTACAAATACATTAGCTCTTATGGACTTTTTAATATTTAACTCATTTTATTTTTGTTTTTAGCGTAATTAGACATTAATTTATTGGTGGATTGTAGCTGAATATGTTTTATGCCAAAAATAAATTATTTTAACCTTATAACATATCGACGTGTGGTAAAAAGTGTATTCTTTATATACCATTGTAGATGGAGATGTGACATCAAATTTAAATTTGTCATTACTTTAATATGTAGGACAGCTTATTTTGAAGCGGAAATATTTTGTCACATTATCTAACTGCCACATTTATATACCAATGGTATTTCAACTGCAAATTAATTTTTTAATATCTTTGTAACTGATATCAAAAAGTTTGTTAGTTGAAAAAATTGACTTAACTGTACGTAATTGTTTTTAAAAAGTTATTTAAATAATTTGAAGTATATTGATCAATTTTTTTTAATTATTCTTTTTATCAAAATTTAAACTGCTTTTTTTTGAATACTTCATTTATCTATATTCTGAAAGCTTACCTATCAGATGTTTAAATTTAGTTAATAAAAATATATGTCTATAACCTACGCAGACGATAGTCTGACTTTTATAAAATTAATGTTAATTTTTGTGAAATATTTTGTCTCAAAAAATGCATTGTTTCGACAGAAAAACTTTCAAGATCGTCCTACTATTATCACTATAATTTTCAGGTTAAAATAAAAACCAATAATAGGCACAAATTTTATTTACACCGAAGGAAATAACATACAAACGAATAGGTTTAATCCACGAACGTTATAAATAACATAAAGACAAATCTTTATAAAAAGTCTTTATTAACTTCGTTAAGTTCCCTTTTGAATTTTTTATCGGAACGATAACTCGATATAAATCCCGGTACGAAGCAAGTTCTTTTAGTGTAAGCTTTCTTGGCACTCATATTTAAATAATATTAACCACCAAAACCAATAATCTTATATTAACTACGAATAATTAATTATTTTCGAAATTTTCACATTCACTCCAATGCAAAAGTAGCATCTATTTCTACGCCACCGCCGCCCTAGCGAGAAACCAAGCAAACAGGCAAAATTGTGTACAAAAATTTCAAGGTCGTCCTATCTCGATTCCTCTCCTCTGTGTAGGTCTCCATATCTACAACCACCACCACTGCCAAAATGTCTACTCGGCTGCGCACTCTACCCACGGAACACGCTCAATTATGGTAGAGTAGAGTAGGTAGTACATGGGGGCGCTGTCATTCTGGCTGGAATTGTGTTTTGTGTAAATAGTGAAAATGAAGTTCACCGAAGATGAAACTTTAAAACTTGTAGAGCTATAATACGGCGAATACCAGTGTTTATGGAATTTAGGTAGTGTATACTGTCAGGGTAACTAGTGATAGTTCTGTGTTCCATGTACGCCTGGCTGGCATGTCCTATGGGTTGACAGACGAAGGCAACTTCAAGTCAGTCAGTATAAGATGTAAGTTGTACTGTTAATTAAAAATAAACATATGGAAGTAATCCAAATCCTTTATTATATCATAAACCGAACCAGTAAAAACACATGGCGCATTCAGTAGTTGGTACAATTAAATTCTTATACTGAATGATATGGATGAGTTATAAAAAATTTCAAAGAGGATAACCTAAAAAATTCCAAGACACGTCGGTAGAAACAAAAGGTTGTATACTAATTTACAAATTACAGAAGAAAATGGGTGTGGGTGATAATAGAGGCATGGCATTACACAGTTGTGTACTACCGGAAATTTAGCAGAAAACTGGAAAACGTGGAGAGCGAGATTTGAAAATTACTTAATTGCTTCGGAAATAAATAAGAAAAGCGAAGAGACACAGTGTGCCCAGCTGCTTCATTATATAGGTGAGGAAGGCTTTAAAATATACACCACATTTGCGTTTGCAGAGGACGAAAAAAATAAGTTAAAATGTTTATTGGAAAAGTTTGAAGTACACTTCCAAGGAAAAGAAAATATTGCATATGAAAGGTATGAATTCTTTACTTACAAACAAGACCCAGGACAACCAACCAGTAATTTCATAACCGAGTTGAAGAAAAGGGCAGGTAGATGTCAATTGGAGAAGCTTCAAGATAGTCTTATTGTAACAATGATTATATGTGGCATTAAGAACAATGAAATACGAGAAAGACTATTACAAGAAGATGGTCTTACATTGGAGAAAGCAATCAAACTTTGCTAGGTAATAGAGTCATCCAGAGCCAGAAGTGAAATGATGAGAGTAGGAGCCTCGAGTAATGTAATAGAAGTGGAAGCAGTCAACAAATCGGGTAATTGTTACCAAGGTGGTGAGAAGTTGAAGCATCAGGAGGTGAGTCAGAATATACAAAATTGTAATAAATGTGGTCAAAGGTTGCATCAGATAAATAATTGTCCAGCCTTTGGTAAGGTATGTAATTTTTGTAAATTACCAAATCATTTTGCAACAGTATGTAGAAAGAAAAAATTTCAAAACAGAGAGGTTAATGAAATAAATACTGTAACTAAAAGTCCAAATGTAACAAGTAGTTGTAATGATTTGTTCGTAGACAAAGTACTAGAAGTTAATGCAGGGGAAAATAATTTCACAAATACAGCATGGTTTGCAGATTTAAATATAAATAAACATAAAATTACTTTCAAAATAGATTCAGGTGCAATGGCAAATGTATTACCAATGAGTATTTTTGAAACTTTGGGATTTTCTAACAGGGTAATGATGAAAACAAATACAAAACTACAATCTTACACTGGAAATAATCTTAATGTGGTAGGTAAATGCACATTACACTGTGAAAGAAATAAAGTTGAACATGATTTAGACTTTTATATTGTAAATTCTAAAACTGAAGCAATTTTAGGCTTAAATTCTAGTATTCAATTAAATTTAATATCTAAAGTAAATAGTGTAGGTACTGATTTTGAAGAATATAATATTCTAATTGAACAATTTAAAGATATTTTTTCAGGCATAGGATGCATTAATAAAAGTTATGATATAAAAATTGATAATAATGCAAAACCAGTTATACACCCAACAAGAAAAGTAGCTTTACCTTTACTTAAAAATTTAGAAGAAAGTCTAAACAATCTTGAAAAGCAAAAAATTATTGAAAAAGTGGTAGGTCCTTCAGAATGGGTGAATCCTTTGGTACTTGTAAGAAAGCCAGATAATAAATTGAGAATTTGTTTAGATCCTTTTGAACTCAATAAGGTTGTGAAAAGAGAACACTGTCAAATTCCAACTTTAGATCAAATAACGAGTAAATTACAAAATGCAACTGTGTTCAGTACATTAGACGCAACACAAGGGTTTTATCAAATTCCATTAACAGCAGAAAGTAGTAATCTTTGCACATTTGGTACTCCGTTCGGGAGATATAAATTTCTTAGAATGCCATATGGCTTAGTATCGGCTCCAGAAGTGTTTCATAGTAAATTCAAGGAAATTTTCAAAATGGATGGTGCTGACACATACATTGATGATATAATTGTTTGGGGAAAAGACAAAGAAGAGCATGATGCCAGGCTCAAAGAAGTTTTCAAAATTGCTAAGAGAAACAATGTTAAATTTAATTTGTCAAAATGTAAGTTAGGTAAAACTCAAATTTGTTATTTGGGTCATATAATTTCAGGCAAAGGTATAAGTCCAGATAAATCCAAAATACAAGCAATTACTCAACTTCGTAGACCAGAAAATAAAAAAGATGTTCAGAGACTGTTAGGTATGCTGACTTATGTAAGTAAATTTATTGGTAATTTCTCAGACATAACACATCCACTACGTCAATTACTTAAAAAAAATAATGAATTCATTTGGGAAAAAGAACATGAAATTTCTTTTGAAAAGCTAAGACAAGTTCTAATTAATAAACCTGTATTACAATTTTATGATATTGAATTAGAGACAGTAGTTTCAGTAGACGCATCGCAAAACGGGTTAGGTGCTGTGCTTCTACAAAATAATCTTCCTTGTGCATATGCATCGAGAGCAATGTCAGATGCTCAAACGAGGTATGCTCAAATTGAAAAAGAATTACTTGCTATACAGTTTGGGTTAGAAAGATTTCATGAATTTGTCTTTGGAAAAAAAGTCACAGTAGAAACAGATCATTTACCATTGATATCAATATTCAAAAAACCATTATACAAATGTCCAGCTAGGTTACAAAGAATGCTTTTACAAATCCAAAAGTATGATATTTTAGTGAGATATAAACCAGGTAAGGATCTTTTGCTAGCAGATGCTTTGTCTAGAGCATATTGTAGTGAAGAAAAAGTAATAGATAATTTTGACAGTGAGATAAATGCACAAGTATGTTTAATAATGTCAGAAAGCAAATTGCAAGAGTTTAAAGATAAAACTAAAAATGATTCAGAATTACAAGCTTTAAAAAAATATATCATAGAGGGGTGGCCTAAAAATAATAATAGAGTAGAGGAAAAAGTTCAAATTTATTATAAATACAGAAATGAGTTGACAGTAGTAGAGGATCTTATTTTTAAAGGAAATGCCATAGTAGTGCCTAAAGCACTACGCAGAGAAATGTTAGATAGAATTCACTATAATCATATGAGTTTTAGTAAGTGTATTAAGTTAGCTCAGGATACATTATTTTGGCCAATGATGTCAAATGATATAAAACAATTTATACTAGAGTGTCAAATTTGTTATAAATACTCAAGGTCGCAGTGCTTAGAACCTCTAGAGACACATTCAATCCCAGAAATACCGTGGAACAAAGTTGGATGTGATCTTTTTGAACTCAATGGGCAAAAATATTTTTTAATTGTAGATTATTTTTCAAAGTATATTGAAATTGAGAAACTTGGAAATAATACAACAAGTTCTCGTATTATTGAAATACTAAAGTCAATATTTTCACGTCATGGAATCCCTTTAACAGTTGTCTCTGATGGGGGTCCACAATTTAATTCAGACGAGTTTAGAAACTTTGCAATCAAATGGGAATTTAATCACATTATAACTTCACCAACTAATGCACAGTCCAATGGTATGGCGGAGAAAAATGTTCAAACTGCTAAAAACATTTTTAAAAAAGTCACTGAAGATCAAAAAGACATATATTTGGCATTGCTCTTGTACAGAAACATGCCAGTTGGTGGAATGTATTCTCCAGCAGAACTTCTAATGTCTAGAAGACTTAGGTCAACTTTGCCATGTACAGACAAACAATTAAAATCTAAAACTGTTAATAATTTTAAGTATAATAAATTCATTAAGGATAGACAAAATTCATATAAAAAATACTATAATGAGAAAAAAGGGGTAAAAAGTTTAAAACCATTAAACATAGGTCAAAATGCTTTTGTACAGTTAAAGCCAAAAGGCAATTGGTTACCCGCTAAAATAATAGAAAGAGTTAGGGATAGAACCTATAAGGTGAGAATGGAAAATGGTTCATTACTCTATCGTAACAGGAAATTTATTAAACCATTTGATAAAAGAGAAACCCATCTTCCATCATCACCATACAAAGATTTAAGAAATTTAAAAGAGGAAGGAGAAAGTAGTCATAAGAAAGTATATATAAGTTTAGAGAATATAAGTGAAGAAGTAGGTGAAGAACTTGAAAATATAAATAGTGAAAAAGTGGAGGAAAGTGATGAAGAAACGCGAAGTGATAGTGTCATTTCTGAAAAAGATAAGAGTAGTAATTTACGTGACGGTAAAATTATAAATTTAGATTTCGGCGAAAACAGTAACAATGTAGCAATTGAAATAGATCATAATATAAATCATGAAACCGATACAAGCTCTGAAGATAACAGTTTAGTTTATGAAACTGATACAAGTCATTTGGTTAGTTCCTATGGAAGGAAAATTAAATGTCCTCAGAGGTTGGATCTGTAATTGTAAATTCTGTTTTAGCTTTATTAAGGAAAGGGGATGTCAGGGTAACTAGTGATAGTTCTGTGTTCCATGTACGCCTGGCATGTCCTATGGGTTGACAGACGAAGGCAACTTCAAGTCAGTCAGTATAAGATGTAAGTTGTACTGTTAATTAAAAATAAACATATGGAAGTAATCCAAATCCTTTATTATATCATAAACCGAACCAGTAAAAACACATATACTACAGAAATAAAAGTATGCAGCAAGCTGCGGAGGATGAAATCGTCGAAAGAATGGCAAAGGGGGGCTTTGGAGTAAACGAGCTCAAGCAAAAAATTAAGAATTTAAGGTGCACTTATAATCAAGAGTGTTTAAAAATACAAAAATTGGTTTCACTATACTAGCATCAGTACTATACTTGTACTCTCCTCATGTGAATGGTATCAAGCCATTTTTGGTAGAGTACTACTGCTACTCTACTCTCCTCAAAACTCTACCCATGTAAACAAGTCTTAAGAAACAGTGGAAAATGAGGTAGCTAGTTTAGTGTAGCTAGTAGAGTAGTAGTAGAGTAAAATATACTGGTTTAGCAAATTACAATGTTTTAAGATAGTTTTAATAGTTATTTATGATATAAGTATTAAAAGTACAATTTTAAGACACACATGTGAAAGTTAACTTAAAAAAATAATTTTGTTAATGTTTTGACTTCCACATCAGATGTCATTGTCAAAATACAAAATATAGGCTGTTTCAAGACTTTGACGTTTATGACACTAATATGAAACCTGGGAGGCAAACATTGAAATTATTTATATTTGTACTGCATTGAGTTTTTTACGTTTAATAGTTTTTTTATAAAATAGTTATTGTTGTTATAAAATAGTGGTTTATATAACAGTTTTTATACAATAGTTTAATAATTGTAAAATAGTCTTTTTTAGTTGTATTTTCCGAACATTTTGCTGTTGACATTGTGTAGCTTTTAGCTGTTGAAGTTCTTTAACGACTTTATTTAGTTTTAAGCAGTGAATAAATAAACCTGAGTGAATATTTTCAAAAGCTGTTGGTATATAGATCTATTTTCCCTCAAGGGGTATGAGTTAACCTACAGCAGAAAAGGTTTTCCAAGGGTAACTAACATGGACATAGTTACTTATTTAGGGCTTAGTAATAGTTTCGACACAGGTCAACAAATGAAGGCATTTAAAAGTTTAAATTTTTACAAATATTTTGAGGCAGGATTTGTATATAATTGTGGAGCTATTAAAATAAATAATTTCATCATAGTGGTTGGTAATGTAAGTTTAAATTTTATTAGCTCTAATAAGGCATGGTTCAGCTCAGATATCTTCAAAAATTGCCTTTTTAAAGAATTTGTACCTGCAGTGAAAACATTTCAAGAGAAGACACTGGGAATACTGCCGGAAGAGGTGAAATGTTTTTTGATTTTAGACAATTCTCCTCCCTCTGAAAATATTCTATGATCAAAACATGGCAACTTTAGTTGTATGTTTTTGTCAAAAAATACATTGCTTATTCAACCTATGGATCCGGAAATAATTTTAGCAACTAAACGAATATATCGCAGAAAGTTTTTAGATGAAGTAATTAAAGTAGAACCCCTCTAATCTGAACTTTCGGCAAATCCGAACCAACGGAAAGTAAAAAAAATTTAAAAATTCAAGACAAAAACTTAAAAACATGTTTATTGTACAGAGTAAAGCTAGAAAATTGGACAATGTAGGATTAATAGGACTTTTGACATTTAAAATTTCTTAAAAATAAATATTATACTTTAATATATAGGTTTATAAAGGTTAAACACAAACTTACTTTGGTTCTCTCATAGTCACTTGAGTCCAAAAATATTGTCCACACTCTTGCAAGAACGTTTGGCTACTCAAAATCGCAATGAAAGCTTTGAACTACTAGTTAAGGCTAACTTTCGGATAATCCGAACAGGCTGTCTCCCCAATTAGTTCGGATTTGCGGGGTTCTACTGTATATGATGAAGATAACGCAGAAGATACAAGAGGGCAGCATACCTTGCAAAACTTAACTGTTACAATTTAAAATCAACAATTTGACAAGTTTGCGCTACAGCATGGAAAGGGCAAACATTAAAAAAGTGGTTGGAAGAATTTGTTTGATGGCCATACATTATATTTAGGAGGGATGTTCCTGATTTCTGTAATGTAATACATAATAATGCCGAAGAGGAAGTAACCCTCACCGCTGGACTCCACTTGCGATTTGTAGTCCCGAAGATTGAACACATTGTTTCAAATACAAGTCAATCCATGATTATTTAGTCGCAAATGGATTGACTTGTATAGGGCTTTTCATTCACAGTCATTTGTTTCGAGCTTCTATCATATTTCGTATAATCCGTGTATATTAATGTTATACACAGATTATACGACATTTGACAGACGCTCGAAACAAATGACAATCAATGAAAAGCCCTATTTGAAACAATGTGTTCAATCTTCATGACTACAAATCGCAAGTGGAGTCCGGTGCTAACACCAAAACATTCCATGTATGTTCCTAGAAGGTACACACAGGACATTGAAAAAATTCCTGGAATATCCCCAAAAGCACAAGAACATTCCCTGAACATCCCAGGAAAATTCTGTGTCAGCATTTTAAACATTCCCTGAATCCATGAATGTCCATGAATGTTCTTGGTCATTCAAAGTATATTTTTTTAGACATTCCTTGGATATACCAGAAATATATCCCTTGCTGATGTGACAATACCTCCTATCTGTTTTTTCATGAGTTTTGTAGGAGAGACGAAAAACTTTTTTAAGGTCACATCCTGTTTTCATATGTAAGTTTTGACTTGTTTTGTAGTAAATAGATAGTGTAATTTACTACAAAACAAGTCAAAAAATATCAAACAGGTGGTGACCCTAAAACAAGTTTTTAGTCTCTCTTACAAAACACATAAAAAACAGAGAGGATGTATTGTCACATCACTGACGATATGTGGCCATACCAAATAATACATCCTTGATAAATATAAACATTTTTATTGCACAAAATCTTTTCATACATTTTTAATGTAGTTTACTGATATTCCTACATATTTTTAAAAAAATGTGTCACATTTGCTTTGTAAGCATTTCTTTTGCCTTTTGTAGCCACATATTCCATTCCCTTTCTGGTTTTTTTGTACACCACTTCTCTCAGCTGTTTCTAAAAAAAAATTAAAATGGTAATTTTTCTATCCTTTACAATTAACAATCAGAAGAAATATTATTTACAGATAATGATATGCATAATAATAATAATAGGTTTGTTCTAGCATCAGTTTGAAACCATCAGCGAATAGTGGACCAGCGCGAGTAGAGGGGATAGCACTGGTGACTGTATTATGTTCTCTCACTGACCAACTGTTTGCTGACGGTTTTTGACAAGTTTGACTGTTTGCTAGAACAAACCTAATAATAATGAATATTTTGTATTTTGACAATGACATCTGATGTGGAAGTCAAAACATTAATAAAATTATTTTTTCAAGTTAACTTTCACATGCGTGTCTTAAAATTGTACTTTTAATACTTATATCATAAATAACTATTAAAACTATCTTAAGAGGAAACAGTATCGATCAACAGGTAGCGAAAACGCGTTCCAAGATTGCGGCTGTAATTTTGAATATTTTTCGAGATATTTGGCACACGTATTCGTAATATAATAAAGAATGGCGGTACAGAGCCCAATTTGAAAAATATATTAATATGTGGAAATTACTCTGTAATTAAATACAATATAAAAAAACGAGCTTGTACCGCCATTAAGAACAAAAAAATTTCTTCAACTTTCTTCAAATAAACTTTTTTATCCGATGTCTAGATTTTGTGTTATTTTGGAACTACTAAAATTTTTTATTTCATTAGTATGTAGTTCCAAAATGACACAAAATCTAGGCATCGGATAAAAAAGTTTATTTGAAGAAAGTGTATTTTTTTGTTCTTCTTAATGGCGGTACAGGCTCGTTTTTTAAATATTGTATAATTACAGAGTAATTTCCACATATTAATATATTTTTCAAATTAGGCTCTGTACCGCCATTCTTTATTATATTACGAATATGTGTGCCAAATATCTCGAAAAAATATTCAAAATTACAGCGGCAATCTTGGAACCGTTTTGGCTACCTGTTGATCGCTACTGTATCACCTTAAAACATTGTAACTAATTTGTTAAACCAGTATATTTTACTCTACTAGGCTACCTCATTTTCCACTGTTTCTAAAAACTTGTTTACATGGGTAGAGTTTTGAGGAGAGTAGAGTAGCAGTAGTACTCTACCAAAAATGGCTTGATACCATTCACATGAGGAGAGCACAAGTATAGTACTGATGCTAGTATAGTGAAACCGATTTTTGTATTTTTAAACACTCTTGATTATAAGTGCACCTTAAATTGTTAATTTTTTGCTTGAGCTCGTTTACTCCAAATCCCCCTTTGCCATTCTTTCGATGATTTCATCCTCCGCTGCTCTACAAGTTTTAAAGTTTCATCTTCAGTGAACTTCATTTACACAAAACACAATTCCAGCCAGAATGACAGCACCCCCATGTACTCTCCTACCTACTCTACTCTGCCATAATGTAGTGTGTTCCATGGGTAGAGTGCGCAGCCTAGTAGACATTTTGGCAGTGGTGGTGGTCGTAGAGTAGTTACTTTGCCATATGTTGCTAGTTACTCTACTTTAACTCCTACTATACACTCTACTTGCTATTCTACTGTGCTGAGCATTTTACTCTACTCTATCAAGTACTTGCATCATTACTCTACCTGTGTAAACTAATCTTTAATCTACTGAAGTAACAGTAACCTACAATCATTAATGAAAAATGTCTAAAATCATTTACCTACCTAGTATTTGTAGAATTTAAGACAGTCCAATGCCTTATAAATAATTTCAATATGAATATTTTTTCTTTTAATTCTCCTTTGATACCACTCCCATTAGGCAATCCAAACCACGTGACCTCTGGTTGGCACACAAACTAACAAAGAGGTTATGTTTGCATCTATTTTTCAATGATTTTTCATTGTTTATCGTCGTATTTTGGATTCATGTGGATTTCGTTTCCTGTTTTTGTGAACTTTATAAACTTTACCACAATGCAAACTGATTATTTAAGGAAATTATTATTGGAAACTCCAGATGTTGCGAGAAAGGTAGGCGAAACAATTTTTTTTACTGTTCATTTTGCCCCGATATTTATCAATAATGATGAATTTTGCAAGCAATAACATTATTTCTTTTATTGTTCTAGATATTTATTGAAGCTGAAAATAATTGGGGATTTAGATCCATACGCAATTCAGTCAGAATTGGATTTTACAGTAAAGTGCAGTCCATCAAGTTACTATTATAGATATTTATACATATCTGGTGGAGTCTGATATGTCACAGTTGCTACTCTAAGCAGCAGATGAAAGCATACAAAAGCCTTCAGGCACATAAATATTTTACAGCTGGATTTGTTTTGAATGGAGTAAAAATTGTTAATGATTTCCTGATTTCCATATTATTGTCGGAAAGGTATGCCTTTATTTTATTTATTCACCATTAAGAAATATATGGATAACAGTATTAGTGTCTTTTGGATAAATTGGTTTTAAATATTAGATTTATTTACGTTTATATATCTGTATGAAACCAGACATATCATCGTCCTAATCTGTAAACTGCGAACTCCATAATTCTCTGAAAATGATTTATTACTGCCATATATTTGAATTACTGTCATGATTGTTCTAAAATTATATTATATGAATGTCTGATTTTAAATAAAATATTCTCAATCATTGTAAAGAAAGCAAATACTCTAATAAAAATAAATTTTTGTAGTTAAAGAATTTCCAAAAAAATAAAATATTTTTTTTAGGTGAAGCATTTCCAAAAATCTAATGCTAAACGACTAAATGCTTGGGTGGGGTGATAGCCAGTTCTGATGACATAGCAAATTTACATTGTATGCGTATGGCCGGTAATAGTGAAGTCTGCAGCCATATTGCAGCAATCCTATTTTTAGCTTAGTATGCTCAGGGCAAGACAGACGAAGAAGAACCCAATGTATGTACATATGTTACAGCTACATGGTTTGGAGATAGCAACATATGCATTCTCTGATGAAAAACTAATGAGTTTTGAAACTGTTCAGTCAGAGTGCTTGTTGCGCTCACTAAACGAATTGAAATATAAGATGGCTTTGGCATTGTGTTGCAGCGATATGAAAATGGTTATTCATTTTTAATTATAATGTTCTTCTTCATCATGAGTAATTATGTATTGGTCTTTTAAATGTGTATTTATTTTTGTAATTAGTATCAACTTGTAATGATAATATACATTTATCGTTTAAGGTATGACTATGTTTTGACTCTAAAATAAATGTTTTAAAAATCGAATCCTGCCTCTTTCTGTTAGTAACTACCCATGGATATCACAAATTGTGCTTACTGATAGGTTTGTTCGTAGAACGATCAGCAACTCTTGCCAACCATCAGACACATGTGCATTCGTAGTCTATGAATGCTAACTATTAACTGCACAACGCTAACTGTTAACTGCTCATGCATCTGATGGTTGGCAGCAGTTGCTAATCGTTTGTGTCGTACTATGAACAAACCTATTAGGTCTGGATCCCATGTACCAAAAAAATTGATTAATAGCAAGCTGAAAATTTGTTAATAGCTTAACGGTGTCCAGTTGGACAAACTTTGATGTATTGTGACACTGGAACAGGGGTAGTTTTAATTGTGAAACAGTTTGGAAACTCAGACAGAACATCCAATTGATCTGTTATCCTTTCATTAAATTCTCATGCAAAAATCAGACTGCTATTACTAACCAACATGATTCCTGTAGTTTGACATGGTCTTCGTGTTCTATCATTAAAATGCCCAGTTGGTGATTTTTTCACCAGTCTGGTTTTTGCATGAGAGTTTAATGAATTGGTAGCAAATCAATTGGAAGTTTTATCTGACAAATTACATAAACATTTTCGTAGTTTGACGTTCCAAATTTTTAACCTGTTCCACAGTTAAAACTTCCAGTGTTCCCGTACATCAAAGTTTGTCGGACTAGACACCATTAAGCTATTAATAAATTTTCAGCTTGCTATTAATCAACTTTTTTTTGGTACGCGGGATCCAGGTCTATATGGAATAAATAAATAACAAAACAAATTCCCTGTCAAAACTGCATTTATTTTGAATAGAATGAAAAACAAAATAATATTGTTTTAACAAAATAGGGGATAAATGTTAAAATTTAGTACTATTAATAAAGTTTGTCGCATTGGCCTAAAAATGAATGTCACTAGTTACGTTAGTGTCACATATAAATACATAATTGTAATAATATTAATAAAAACCATAATTCCTAGCATGAGTGCGTCCTGTTAGTTGACAATTTAGTTAGGTGAGGAAACATAAATGAGTTTCTAATACGGCTTTTCATCGATTACTATACACGGATTATACGACATATGACAGAAGCTCAAAACAAATGACTGTGAATGAAAAGCCCTATAGAGGGAACAACAAAAAAATTAACATTATCCAATCAGCTCGACTTCCACAGTTCACTACTATACAGATTACAGGCATGTTTTCAGCACTTAAAATCACCACAAACGAAAAGTTTATAAAATAATCAATCTAATGAATGTCTTTAAATACTATATTAAGCTCAAAATCACGACAAAAAACAAATTAAAATTAACATTATTCTGATAAGTTGGACTTCCACAGTTCACTACTATACAAGTCACAGGCATGTTGTCAGCACTCAAAATCACCAAAAACGTAAAGTTTATAAAATAAATAATCTAATGAATGTCTTTAAATACTATGTATATTAAGCTCAAAATCACGACAAAAAACAAATTAAAATTAACATTATTCTGATCAGTTGGACTTGCACAGTTCACTATTATACAAGTGACAGGCATGTTGTCAGCACTCAAAACCACCAAGAACGTAAAGTTTATAAAATAATTAATCTAATGAATGTCTTTAAATACTATATTAGCTCAAAATCAGGACAAAAAACAAATTAAAATTAACATTATCCCGATCAGTTGGACTTCCACAGTTCACTAATATACAAGTCACAGGCATGTTGTCAGCACTCAAAATCACCAAAAACGTAAAGTTTATAAATAGGGGAGTGCATTTAGATTTTCACTTCGGAAAAAATTAAACAAGATAAAACTTTTTGTAATTTCATTAAGAAATGTTTAATAAACAACATATCAAAAAGTTCTACTCGAGAAGTGGGTGCTTCATTTTTTTTTTAAACAAATGAACAGCGAAGTTAGATGTTCTTTTAAATAACTCCGAAAATATAATTTTTAGAAAAAAACTGACTTGACCATTGAAAAATTCAGAAAATTTTACAAAAAAAACCTTATATAAAGATTTTTCTAAAATTAAATCTCTAGCTTCTGTAATTTTTTATTTATAACGCTAAAGTCACCCTTCTCACACACATTGGCGCAATGTAAACTAGCGTTGGAAGAAGTGCACGGTTGAGTTTTTTTAATGTAATTCTTTAACTAATGGATCAAAAGAAATTTTACAAATTGGACATGAAAGAAGATAAAATAAGCTATCTTATGGTTGTAATAAAAAGAAATAAAACGTACGGACATAAGTAGGTACGGTGTGGGCGGAAAGTGAGACTTACATGAATTTTGTTTAAAAATGATTTAAAAATGTGTAACTAATACAATTTTACTTACAAAG
Organism: Diabrotica virgifera virgifera; assembly: GCF_917563875.1. NCBI lineage: Eukaryota > Metazoa > Arthropoda > Insecta > Coleoptera > Chrysomelidae > Diabrotica > Diabrotica virgifera. Next base: position 142,789,640 of record NC_065444.1, on the reverse strand, counting down.
CTCTAAAATTTGCACAACTTACCTCTCAATCATCTTACTAAACGATGTTTTATTAAAAAAAAATCTCAAAAATTTAATTCACATAATACGCTGTCTCAAAAAATGTAATTTTTGAAAACTTCGTAGTTCTACAGAATTCCCACCACTTTAAGACGGTATTACTCAAGTTTGAATAAATCTAATACAATTTTTTTAATATTTTTTTAAAGCCTAGTGTCCAATATCAAATATTCAGTATTCATATCCGAAATTGGACAGTATCATTTTATCACCCAGTAGATCGAATGCATTTATTTGTTATTAAACACACACACGTAATTAATTAAATTACACATTTGGTCAATTATCAATAATATAATTTGGACATCAGCCGAAAGTTGCTGACATAAGATAAACAATTTACCTTAATTAGATACACAAAATCACGCGGGGCCCGTGTTTACATTGACCCAATTTAAACTTATATAAAACTAAGATCTCTTGTCTAGAAATTAAATTATTATTAATTCATTAACGCAAGTGATTGTCTTCAACGCTCATCATTTAAGTCTCTACTCAAAGTACCCCGGGTCAACATCCATAGTGTAAGTCTCATCAATAAACTCTGCTACTATTATTTGGTGTTTCCATCACAACTTAAAGACCATCTACACTGAGCCAACGAAGGGATATTGTTCATGGTCCTATCGAGAAAAAGAATACTTCAAGGAAGTTTGAGAAAGCCTATACAGTCCACACCAGCAACACCCTCAGAGAGAGACCACTAGACCCGGGAGAACGAGAGCCGATTGCAGAGCTAAGAGCAGTACCAAAGCCGAGAGCCGATTGCAGAGCTAAGAGCAGTACCATAGCCGAGAGCCGATTGCAGAGCTAAGAGCAGTACCAAAGCCGAGAGCCGATTGCAGAGCTAAGAGCAGTACCAAAGCCGAGAGCCGATTGCAGAGCTAAGAGCAGTACCAAAGCCGAGAGCCGATTGCAGAGCTAAGAGCAGTACCAAAGCCGAGAGCCGATTGCAGAGCTAAGAGCAGTACCAAAACCGAGAGCCGATTGCAGAGCTAAGAGCAGTAAGATTGCAGAGCCTACCAGAAGCGAGGGACCCTAGACGTCTAAGAAAACAAAAAAAACCGTAAGTTTTTGAATAATTACAAAATCTTCCAACTGTTACAATCGTACAATTTAACAAGTTTGTATTTTTATTATAATTCAACAATCTAGAACAACAATGTCCACTCTATCAATAGTAAAATAATGTACTTTAGAATGTATACCATATAAATAATATAGAGACAAAAATATATTTGAAAAATAATTTGAAAAAAAAAGAAACGTTCATAAACATATAGCTTGCTTTAATTTCAATTAAATACTTTATTTCGAAAAAATTAAAATACTACGTAACTTATAGAACGATAAAAGTCCACTCTATATAATAATTTCAGTTAAATTTTCACTATTTTAGAAAATGAAAATATTTTACCTATTTCTGTAAAAATTAATCACATAGATATCTAATTGCCAAATTTGAATAAGATTCCAGTATTAATATTACATATATCATTTACAGATCTTTTATAAATACAAAGGTTCATTAAATTATCCAACCAAAGAATTTCAATTTTAGCGTTAGTGAAATCGTAATACTATTCAGTTTATTTACAAACAGAAATCACTTAGTCAGGCAAGCGACCTACGGTAACGTTGAAAAATTGCAAACTTGACAAGGGCATACAATTACATTTTTATTTATATACATTCTGGCTTACGAGAGAGCGTGATAGTACAGGTATAATAAATAAATATAATTGTTAATAAGCAGATATTTTTTTTGTGTGAATTTGATGGCCTTGGACTAGCCAATTAGCCAGACATTATAGGCATATTTAAGTACATTGCTTAATAAATAAAATACAGTTCATATTGTTTAATATATTTACCGCTGAATTTAAAATTTTATAAAAATAACCATGGAAAGTGTATACGTTAAGCAAGCGGAGATAGGAGCAGAATTAGCGAAACTAGTTTCAAATACTAAAAAGGATTCTCAATCTCGGAGGACTCAACAATACATCCGGGATAGGCAGGAAAAATTAGAAGAATATTGGGCAAAATTTCTGAATAACCACGAAAAGCTGCTAGAAGGAGGTATAACGAAAGAAAAATATTTTGAAACAAAATACCATGATCAGGTATTTAAGACATATATTGAGGGGAAAACCCTGTTGGAAGAATATGGAAGGGTGCTGAAAAGAGGAAAAGCACCGAAAGTAAAGGAGATACAGATAAGGAAGCAAAGAATCGAGGAATTATTACGGCCAGAAAATGAAATGAGCTGCAGTCAGAGTTAAGAGAATACATGGAAAAGGTGAATACATTAATAATTGAAGCAGCAGTAAATGAGGAACTAGACGCTATAGATAATGGAGAAGTAGAGAGAATAAATCAACTAAAGAGGAGAGTCAGGGAAACCTTGAAGAAAATAAGGCCAGGAATGCAACGGCCAGAAAGCACACAGAGGAGGGACGGTGTGACATTACCGCAGGTAAAAATCCCTGTGTATGAAGGCAGGTATGAAACGTGGAGAACTTTCCACGATCTGTTTACAAAAGTAATACATGAAAACGACCAGTTATCAAACGCAGAAAAAATGCAGTACCTAAAAACTCAACTAAGAGGGGAAGCCAACAGAATGATACAACACTTAAACATATCCGAGGCCAACTACGAAGTGGCCTGGAACATGCTAAAAGATAGATATGAGAATCCAAGGATGATATTGTTTAAATTGATAGACAGGATGCTACTAGCACAGGAAGTAAAGGAATCTTCTGCTAGAGCATTGAAATCACTACATGACACCTTCCACGAAAGTCTGGAAGCCATAGGAGGGTTAGGAACAGACACGGAAGCGTGGAGCCCATTGGTAGCCCGAATTATCATAACGAAATGGGACAATGAAACCAGGAGGCTGTACGAAAACCACGTTGGAGACAGTAGAGAGATACCGACGTACAAATCGACACAAACATTCTTACAGCGAAGATTCCAGACACTGGAACTGCTGGAGTCAGAAAAAAGACAAGAGAAGCAAGGAGGATCTGGGAGGAAACCAAAAACACCTTGCGTGATATGCAACGGAGATCACGGAGTACCGAACTGCAGAGAATTTCAGGAACTCAATGTAAGAGACCGAAACAGGATGATAAAAGAAAAAGGATTGTGTGCAAACTGCCTAGCACATAAAAAAGAAAAACAATGTTATGTACAATATAGGTGCAGACACTGTGGCGGAGACCATCACCATATGTTGCATTATGAGAAAGGAACCACAGGCAACAAAAGAAACTCCAATGAAACGAAAGGAGAACAAACACAAGAAAGAAATGGAAGAGATTCGAATAATAGAAAAAACGGGTATCAAGCTAATAGGTACAGAGGAGGAAATAATAATCCATACAACGCCAGAGAACAAAATAACGGAAGGCGAGAAAATACACAAGATACCAATGGGCATAGGAATATCAACGACCACCAAAGAGGACAGAATTCAGTAAACTGTGCAAGCCATAAGGAAGGTGAAGCATTACTAGCGACAGCTGTTGTACGCATAAGAGATGCGAAAGGAGATTCACACATAATGAGAGCATTAATCGACCAAGGGTCACAATGCGCATTTATAACGGAACAAGCTGAGACGACGCTAGGAACAACAAGGAAGCCCATACAGGCGACCATATCCGGGATAGGCTCGTCAGGAGAAAAAACAGCCAATTGGAGTATGAAACTTTTAATCGAAACTCATTACGAGAGTGACTTCGAGATGGAAATAGAAGCACTAGTATTACCGAAGATAACAAGGAATTTACCGGAACAGGATATAATTCTACCGGACTATAACGAGAAAAATGCAATACTGGCAGATCCAAGATATTACAAGGTAGGGAAAATAGACTTACTACTAGGAGTAAAAGAATACAGTTACATATTGACAGAAGGGATGCACAGAATAAGTAATGGACTCCTGAGTCAAAACACCAAACTAGGATGGATAGTTTCGGGGATAGCACGAGAGAAGGAGACTACAAAAGCAGAAGTATGCTGTATGATATCCAGACAAGAGATGGACATACAAATAAATTCTGGGAATTAGAAGAAGTAAATCAGGAAACAAGTTTATCAGTAGAAGAACAAGAATGTGAAGAAATGTATCGACAGACAGTAAAAAGAGATGAAGACGGGAGATACGAAGTGAGAATTCCGTTTAAGGAAGACGTAACAAAGCTAGGAGAATCTAAGCAGCAGGCATTCGCCAGATTGATGCAACTAGAAAGGAAGTTTGCAAAAGACAAACAGTTAGAAGCGAATTACAGACAATTCATGGAAGATTATGAAAACCAAGGTCATATGGTAATAGCAGAAAACCAGGGAGATGGGTACTACCTACCTCATCATCCAGTGAGAAAAGAGGACAGTACTACAACGAAAATAAGAGCCGTGTTTGATGCATCAAGTAAAAGCTCATCGGCAGTAAGCCTGAATGATATTATGCACACAGGGCCGAAATTACAACAAGATTTGACAAATATACTATTACGATGGAGATCCAATAAGATAGCATACTCAGCGGATTTGGAAAAAATGTTTAGACAAATCAGAATGGCAGAAGAAGACCAAAAATATCAAAAAATTTTGTGGAGAAAGGACACAAAGGACCCAATACAAGAATATAACTTAACGACGGTGACATACGGCACGGCCGCAGCACCATTTTTAGCGTTAAGAACAATACAGCAATTACAAGAAGACGAAGGAGCGAGGTTCCCGTTGGCATCGAAAATTGTAAAAGAAAACATGTATGTAGACGATATACTAGGAGGAGCGGAGACAGTGCAGGAAGCAGAAATAGCCCAAAAGGAATTAATACAACTGTTCAGAAAAGGAGGTTTCATTCTCAGAAAATGGTTGAGCAACGAAGAAAAAATAATGGAGAACGTACCGGAGGAAATGAGGAACGTAGACTCCAAGGCATTCAAACAAGAAGAAGTACGGAAAACGTTAGGAATACACTGGTCCCCTAAAGAAGATATAATCACATTCAAAATAGGGATAACGACAGCAAAGAAAATAACGAAAAGACACGTACTGTCAGAAGTAGCAAAACTATACGACCCACTAGGGTGGATAGCACCTGTAGTAATTCAGGCGAAAATGTTCATACAGGAATTATGGGAGCAAAAGACCAGTTGGGATAAAGAATTAACTAGCAACCAACAAAGCAGGTGGAATACATACCAGGCGCAATTAGTAAATCTGGAGAAAATAACATTGCCCAGGTGGAACAACTTAAGCAAGACAAACAGAGTAGAACTACATGGATTTGCAGATGCATCTATGAAAGGATATGGAGCGGTAATCTACTCAAGGGTGTTAGGCCCAGAAATCAAAACGAATCTAATGATAGCAAAATCGAAAGTCGCACCATTGAAAGGAAAAACGACATTACCGAGGCTCGAGTTGTGTGCCGCGGTGCTATTAGCAAATTTAATGAAGAAAACCCTACAAGCATTGAATAGGGAAAACATTGAGGTATATGCATGGTCAGACTCAATGATAACCCTGGCTTGGATAAGGGGATCATCAAAAAGGTGGAAAATGTTCGTCGCCAACAGAGTAGAGGAAATAAGAGGCGTTATAGGACCGAAAAATTGGCATAAGGTAGATACGAAGGAAAACCCAGCGGACATCCTCTCACGTGGAAGTACCGCATCAGAATTATTAGAAGCAGAGCTATGGTGGAAGGGACCAACTTGGCTGACTAGTAACAAAACTTTAACGCAGGAATCAGAAGAAATACCAGAGACAAATGAGGAGGAAGTCAAAACGAAAATAACGGTGCACACGACAACGATAAAGGAGGACATATGCGAGAGATTCTCAGATTTAGAAAGAATGAGAAGAGTACTTGCATACTGTAGGAGATTTGCAGACAAATGCAGAAAAAAGAAGGACAGTGGACAAAGTCAGCTGACAGTCCAAGAATTAGAGGAAACGCTATTAAAGGTGATAAAGCACACACAGCACGCCTACTTCAAACAAGAAATAAAGAAGCTGGAGAAGAAACAGCAGTTACACAAGAAAAATAAATTAGCGTCATTGGTACCATTCCTGGATAGACAAGGAATTCTAAGAGTCACCGGAAGACTGAGACACACGAATCTAAAGTACGGAGAAAAACATCCGATAATTTTGCCAAAGGATAGTGCATTAACAAAGTTACTTATAGCAGATAGTCACGCAAAAAATCTACATAGCGGATTACAACAAACACTACAGTATATAAAAAGGAAATACTCAATAATCAACGGCAGAAGAACCGTGAAAGATCATCTAGCAAAATGCTTAAGGTGCAGGAGGTATAAAAGCCAAGCAGCACAACAATTAATGGGAGATCTACCGAAAGACAGAGTGAACCCGAGTCATCCCTTTACTAACACAGGGATAGATTATGCCGGGCCAATAAAAATAAGTACCACGAGAGGCAGAGGACAGAGGAGCTATAAGGGCTACATCTCAGTATTTGTGTGTCTGTCAACGAAGGCAGTACACCTCGAAGTAGTAAGCGATATGTCTACGGATGCATTCATCGCGGCGTTCAAGAGATTTACGGCACGCAGAGGACAGTGCAACAACGTATACAGCGATAACGGAACCACATTCGTAGGAACAGCAAATTTGTTGAAAAAAGAAAATCAAAAAATAGATGACGAGATAAAACAAGGATTACTGGCACTAGGTACCCAATGGCATGTCATACCTGCATATGCACCACATTTCGGAGGACTATGGGAGAGCGCAGTGCGGATAATGAAATATCACTTGAAAAGAATCATCGGGGAAACAGTTCTAACATATGAAGAATTGAGTACGGTGCTGACACAAATAGAAGCATGTATGAACTCGAGACCATTATGTGGGTCATCAGAAGACCCTGAAGGGAAAATAGCCCTGACACCAGCTCACTTCCTTATAGGGAGAGAAATTATATCACCAAATCGGGAAGAAGAGCTTACGACTTATTTGAAGATGCCGACGAGGTGGAGATTATTGGAGAAAATAAAAAGAGACTTCTGGAAAATTTGGTAACAGGAATACCTGCACCAATTACAACAGAGAAATAGATGGCATAAGGCGCACTCTAACATAAAAGAAGAAGAAATAGTTATAATAAAAGAAGAAGATACACCTCCAGGCAGATGGCCATTAGCGAGGGTAACAGAAACACACCCTGGAGCGGAGGGACTAACCAGAGTCGTAACAGTGAGAAAGGCGAACGGGAAACTGACAAAAAGACCCATACATAAACTAATACGACTGGAAGAAGAGAAACAGGAAAAGCCGAAGAAGGCAGCAGCACTAAGATGGAAGAAAATACTAGTAGCTATAATGTTTTTAACGATGTTAAAACCCATAAAGGCAGAACCGTATAAAATATATAATCCGGAACCAGGATTTTTCACAGAAGATCTTGGAGAGGTCGTTATAGACCGGGGAACATTTAGAATAAAGGTGTTACTAGAAAAGGGAAGAATTCGAACAGAGCACCAACTAATAGGAAATATGATACAAGGAGTACGAGAACTGTGTCAGGATATAAAAATCGTGAATTGTAAGGATATAATAGGGAAGTTAGAGGAAGGACAAAGAAAGGCGGAATCAGTAAGCGAGGGGTTTACAGTAGAAATAAAAGCAAGGGAAAGAAGAGGAATATTAGGAACAATATTAACGTCAGTATTTGGAGTCAATGACGAAGCCTACAGTAACATTGAAGCATTAGACAATAACCAAAAGGAGCTAATAAAGGGATCACAGCATCAAGCGAAGATAATGTTAGAAACAATAACATCAATCAATCACACAGAGAACAGGATAAACGAGCAAATGAACAAGTTTAACAAAGCACTAATCACAGGCCTACAAGAAATATCTAAAGGACTTAACGAAGTAGAAGACAGAGCACAGAGACTAGAAACCGAATATAGCACGTTGCGAATACAAACGATAGCGTTGCAAGTTATGGAATTCATAAACGAATATACTCAATTTTACGAGGGAATATTAAACCTTCACTATAACCACGGACACTTCATTGATATAGTGAAACCGGGTGAGATAACCAAATTGATAGAGAAAGCAGGGCAGATACTGCCACAAGGGGTCGAAATACGACGACAGCCCATTATAGAAACAGAAGTCAGTCATGACGACAGATATATAACAGTCATCGGCTATTTCATAGTGACAGGGAAAATTAAGTACAGCATGCTGAAAGTCACGGCCATACCACTTAACGTTGAGGGGTCGGTGTTGCGCACATTTGTCGCCCCAAGGAATCTACTGGTCGTAGATTATAACACACTGCACTACTTCGAATTGACCGCAGAAGATAGGGAAAGATGTTTACTGTTGACAAAGACGCAGATAGCGTGCTCACCAACGGCTATAAGGAACATGGATACCCAACCAAACTGCATACTTGAAGAAATTTATGAGCGATCTAAGAATAGCACATGTCCAGTGGTAGCCAGGACAATACAGACAGCTCAATGGAGTAAGATGGGTACCCCCAACCTCTGGCTCGTTATCACGCCAGTCACGATACACATATCCATTATTTGCGATGGAAATCGGAGCGAAAGAGTACTGGAACGAGTCACATTCCTGAAACTTTCACCCAAATGTATCGCCCAAACGAAAAATATTACATTACTCCCCACTAGCAGTGGGATGGAGAGAGCGGTAACAAGCTACCTGAAGGCGCCAATCACTCCCGTGGCCCAATTGGCGAGGACACCCCGCAGGTTTAACATGCCTCTAAACACCTACCTGGACATACCAGGAGGAGAGCTACGTCACGCGTTACTTGAGGAGGAAAGTCTAGAACAAGAAATGACGCATACGCAGTGGCAATCGATTCCAGAATCTAATTGGCATTATTTTGTAGCCACCGGGACCATTACTATAATGGTAATAATTGGGATACTCACGTTATGGAAATACCGTCCTGTTGTACGACTATGTCGTTCAGGGAATCCACATACTCAGACTAACGAACAGGAAGTACCTGTATTAAGTAGTAATCGGCATAACAATGTACCGTCGACTTCAAAGGCCGACCTCCCACTCTCCACATTTTCATCCAATTGCCCTAATTTTAATCTAGAGATAGAGTCGGACATTGATAGCTAGAGTACGGTTGGAAGATTGTTGATTATTCTTAAACTATTTATTTATTAACATGTTTGAATTTGACTATTTTATGTAATACTTACATGTAAACTTTGAGTATTGACACTTGGGCCAGTTTTGCCCGATTCCGCAGTATGTCCAATATCAAATATTCAGTATTCATATCCGAAATTGGACAGTATCATTTTATCACCTAGTAGATCGAATGCATTTATTTGTTATTAAACACACACACGTAATTAATTAAATTACATACACATTTGGTCAATTATCAATAATATAATTTGGACATCAGTCAAAAGTTGCTGACATAAGATAAACAATTTACCTTAATTAGATACACAAAATCACGCGGGGCCCGTGTTTACATTGACCCAATTTAAACTTATATAAAACTAAGATCTCTTGTCTAGAAATTAAATTATTATTAATTCATTAACGCGAGTGATTGTCTTCAACGCTCATCATTTAAGTCTCTACTCAAAGTACCCCGGGTCAACATCCATAGTGTAAGTCTCATCAATAAACTCTGCTACTATTATTTGGTGTTTCCATCACAACTTAAAGACCATCTACACTGAGCCAACGAAGGGAATTTGTTCACCTAGGATGTAATCTTTAAAAAACACTGAATTATTTTAGATTAAAAATGAAATAAACAATTTCTTTTTGAGAAAACTAAGAAAGATAACAAAAATGTAATACAAAAACCGAAAATTACCAGCTGAAAAAATGTATATACAGAGTGATCAAAACTTTTTTCTGTAAAACTTACCTAAAATTAATTTAATAATAAGCTTCAAAAATAATAAATGTTCAACAAAAAAATTTTTTTTAGCTCTTATACAGTATGTCTGCGTAACTTGAAACCTATTGATAACTTTTTTAATATCAGTTTTACGAAAAAAAGTTATTCTTTATAAAATACTCTGCATCGTATATAACATAAGATGCAACCATCAAATATCAAATTTTGTTAATTTTGTACGAGGTATGTCAAAAAATATGAATTTCACTCAAGAGTAAAGTACCTTTATATTTCACAATATCGAAAATTTTTATAAAGAAAAGTTGTTTGGAATTAAAAACTATGTTCCAATATGTAATTATATCCTTCTAATCGAAAATTTGTTTTTTTTAATATTGTTTCAAATTAATTATACCAAACATCATTAAATTTTCACTTATTATTTATGATAACTGATTTATTATTAATTTTATGAAGAAAGTTATTCGTCATAAATAGCTGTGCATGGTCTAACACTTAATATGCAAATATAAAATATTATATTTTATCAATATTATACGAGGTATTATGTAAAAAAATTGCATAAAAGTGTAATTGCATATTGACACATCGTTTTTAATTCTGAACAACTTTCCATAATAACAATTTTCAGTATTATGAAAAATATAATATGTATTTTACTCCTAACTGAAATTTTTATTTATTGACATATCTTGTACAAAATTGATAAAAATTGATATTTTATGATTGCATTTAAAGTTTTAGAATATGCAGAGCTTTTTACTAAGAATAACTTTTTATTTATGATTCCATTGCAACAATTTTTTGAATATTGAAGAGATAGATTTTGAATAATTGGTTCTTTCTTTCTAATACATTTTAATTTTTAATATTTTTGTGAAAATTATTTGTTTATCTTTTTTTTAAGAATGAAATTCCATATTTGTTTGATTGGATTCTACTTGTTTTTCATTTAAATATCCGCCATTTTGGATCCGCCATGTTGAAATTTAAATTTTTAATCTTTAATTCAGATTCAACAACCTGTTAAAAATAAAGACAATAAATGTTTTAGAAAAATGTTCTTTTTTGTTCTTTTTAGAAAATCCGCATTTTGGATCCGCCATTTTATAGTTTATAATGTTAACATTTAAGTTAGGTTTATCAAAGCTCTCAAAAATAAATATATGTAGAAATAAATACATTTTGTAAAGAAATTATGATTTTACAACTATTTTTTAAGTTATCCGCCATTTTGGATCTGCCATTTTATAATTTAAATGATCAAAATTTGATTCAGGTTCAGCAACCTCTCAAAAATATCCACATATATGTAAACAAACACGTTTTATAAAAAAAATTCGGATTTTACAACTGCTTTTTAAGGAATTTTAGGAAAAAATCCGCCATTTTGAATCCGCCATTTTGAATTTTCAAATTGTAATGTCAGATTCGGGTTCAGCTTAATCAAAACTAAAATAAAAACATTTTTTATGAAAATAAAATGTTGAATTCACTCATATTCTTAACATTATTCATACAAAACAATTGTTATTGTTTAAACAATTAATAAACAATTAGCGGCGAAATTTGTGAGTAGAACTTTTTACTTTAACACATTTATAAACTAACAAAAAAAGTTTTAGAAACATATAACCTTGTTTGATTTTTTCCGAAACATTGTATCTTCTCGTTCTAATTGCACTCCCCTAAAAATAATTAATCTAATGAATGTCTTTAAATACTATAAAATCACGACAAGAAATAAGAAATAAGAAAAATCAATAATTACATTGAGTTTAGTTTAGGTTAAGAACAGTTTTGTGTGCCAACCAAAGATCACGTGATTTAACTTTGACAGGTCGATGGATTCCCTAATTTTAGATTTTGGGGAACTTATTTCATTGTGTTTATAGCCCATATTTATTGAAGGAACCCAATCTGGATTGTTATTATCGATTAAGTCGGCTGGTTTTCCTATAAGATTAAAATGTTAACATCTTCAAAAATCGTTACTGTTGTAATTGTAACTTACCAGATATAAAATGATTACAGCAGACAGGACAGGAGAATTTTCATTTCGCTAGTAAAACCTTACATTGTATTGCATTTAACCATTGTTGTCTCTCAGATGATACCTTATTTAGTTCAGTTTAAAAGTGAACTTTATCTTGACTTTATCAGGATTACTTTGCATTTCACACTTCAAAACACAACACCAATGAAGCATATTATCTTTCTAAATTAATACTTCCAGAGAAAATGTTAAATTAATCTTTGTACAACACAAAATTACAAAGAAATACAACTAAAATTATCTAAAACACATTAAGAACAGATAGAATAACATTTATCTTTTACTCCCAGTAGCCATATTGATTTGATTTTGACAGCATGTTGGAACGGCAACGGCCTATTACAGTCTGTCCACAGTCCACATAGCAATGCAACAGGGATATTCAAGGTCAACGCACGTTTGCTAATTTGCGCCCTTGCACGGGATGGCATCACTAGTCTCATTTCTGCAGGTTTGTGCACGTCGTTCGTTCTGTATTCTGTCACTTTCTTTGTCAGTTTTCATTTCCTTGAGAAAAATACGACGCCATATTTATTTGTTTTATTTTTTCATAAATAGCGTTTAAATAGTGCAAAATAGTGCATCCAGCAACAAAAAGTGTAAAGTGAATTACAGCAGTTGTGTTTTATTCCAAATGAATACAATTTTGGTGTGGTTTAAACTGATGAATAAATAATAATATTGTGTAAATATATGTGTAATAAGGTAGTTGTGTTTAAGTTTTTACATTGATAATTGATAACAAACATATATTTTATAAACATACATATAAACATTTTTATAAATAAAGATTGTATTTTATGTTTTATTCTTTAATTTTTTAACCTCTTTGGCATTTTAATGTAATGGAAAATAAATATAACCTCAAAATAACACAAGAAAATTCAAATAGTATACGAATTATTATAAACGTTGATTGATAAATACATACAGATATACTTTTATCAATCAACGATATAATAAGGCCCATCAAGGCCCAATCATCTTTACTCCACCAGAAATTCAATCTTTGATATTTATTTACCGATTCCATCCACTGAGTTAGTAAAGAAATCTATATTATATTCCGCAAAGAAACTGTACAATCATCTTCCGTTACAACTTAAATCTGCAACATCTTTCCCTAAGTTCCGAAAAATGACAAAAGCCTATCTATCCAAAAGACCATATTATTCAATAGAAGAATTTCTTAATGAATAACTAAGAAAATTGGGTTCCATGCGCAGTAGCATAAACTTGTCAGTTCCTTATGTTGTACCTATTTTATTTTATTTGTTGGATGTTCAATTTGCAATTTATATATGTTTTACAATAAATTGTTTTTGTCCTGGCCTTTATATCTTATACTGTACATTGTTGACGATTTATCTAATTTTAGTAAATTGTAGTTGTTATTTGTTATTTATATTATGTTTTTCTTTTGACTGTATGTAAGCTTTGTCCATAAAATTGTAAAAATTTTCAGTGGCAATAAAGCATATTTCTATTCTATTCTATTCTAAGTATTATCGTATAGGATAAGGATTTTGTTTTCTTTTGTTATTTTAAGGTTATATTGATTTTCCTTTACATTCAAATGAGTTCTAAATCCAAGTTAATTTTACAGCCCTTTTGAATTTACCGCCATGTGGCGTATAGTTACGCGCCCTACCACTGGCTTATGCGACAATCGTCGTTTCACTCGTTAACACGGAACTTGCATTGCTATGTGGGGGTGTGCTGTGGACGTACTAATACTAAAAATGTAACCGAAATAATATTTGAGCCAACTTATTCTATGTCCTCACGTGATACGAATTCCTCAATTCTTATTTGACCAGAGGACATAGTATATTTTGTTCCGCATATTTGCAAGGTTTAGTGGACATAGAATAAAATAGCCACGTCATATTTACAATATTATATGGGATAATCGCACTTGGAGTATTATTGACCGAAAGGTCTTTGGACATAGACTAAATTAGAAGTACAACCTTAACTTAGAAAAAAAGTGGACATAGAATAGTTAGGTTCTAAGGCGACGATATGCCGATGACCTGGTAATTGTGGCAAAATCAGAAAAAGACTTACAAGTGAATGTGAATGTTTGGAATGAAGCCTTTAACAAATTTGCGATGAAAATAAATATTGAAAAAACAGAAGCTTTAGTAATATCGACATCTCAAGAAAATATAAATGTAAAGCTGAATAATGAGACTATTACACAAGTAGAGGACTTCAAGTATCTAGGATCAACAATGAATGGACAAGGAAATATAGAACCAGAAATAAACAGCAGGTTTATTCATTTATTTAACAATACTTAGTTAGTTCTTTTTTTGATAACTCAAGGTCAACCTCCTTAATAACAACTTTCGTTTGGTTAAAAAGTTGGTATATAAGCCTCAAATCTGTCAAAATTTTTGAACAAACTAAAATATTTGCGCTTTCTGAAGAGTTTAACACTACCTTAACCTTATTTTTCCCTAAATCTGTCATGTTAATTATATTATTTTTATTATTTGGAGCTAAATTTAAATTTTTTTGAATTTGGTCAGATTTTGTATAATTACAAAATAATGCCCTTAATCTGTCTCGGCATATTTATTTTTTTCTTCATCTCGTTCTCCATTTGTTTTTTCAATACTTACCAGTGCTTGCATGTTTTAATTTTTTTATTAGTTTTATTCTATTTTTGTCTTTTGTTAGTAATAAATTTATCATTGAAAAATAACTGAAACATTAAATACTTTTATTAAATTTGATATTTAGTAGGAACCTTTTCTTATATTATTCTATATTTTTATATCGATAAATATGCTTTTTAGATTAAAATAATATTAATTATTATTTTATATAAAATATTAATTATTCGTTGGAAAAGGTGTCAATAACTTATTTTCAAAAATACTATAAACATGGTTTCGCATTTCGTTCCGGACGTATTTTTCAGATTCTGGATTTTTTTTATTGCAAATTGATACTGCAAACGCAATTGAAAAAATGCCACAATCAACTGCATTTAATTGTTGTTGAACATCATGAAATATGGTTTTTACATTTGGCCCATATAATTTGTCTAAATACGTAACACTATCTTCGTGAAGTGCTTTATAATTCATGCTATCATATATATGATTGACGGAACCATCATAATATGAGCATATGAAATGACCCACATCATCGATAATGTTTTTACTTGATGGAGCATTATACAGTATTTGTATATTACATGTTCCTGGAATTATATTATTAATATATTGTGGTAGTTGAACAAGTAATCCCCGTGTGGGCCACGGGCCACTAAAGTAGAATATGCCCACAGTTTCCTCCTGCTTGTCGTAGAAGCCGACTAAACGGAGAGGCGGTCGCTCTTTTGTCCGGTCGCGGCCGCTAAGTTTTGTGAGGCGGTCGCGACGGGGCAGGAGAGTGGCCGTTCACCGGGGTGGTGGGCGAGATTGGCACTCGGAGTTGGTCGCCGGATGCCACTGCCGCACATCAACCTCGTGATGGATCTGCAAATCCCAGTTTGTCCATCATTACCTTCTCTGTTACCTATCCTAAATCCAATGACCTTACCTACCCACAGGAGACAACCTGCCACGCAAAAAAAAACCGAAGGAGTAAACCTGCGATAAAAACTCCGGAAGTCAAGGTGTGAGAGACCGTGCCGACGACTGAATGGCCACACGGCACGTGGTCGAGAACGGAATCCCTCAGGGTACCAGGCGACACCCTGTTGTAAACTAGCCTTAGCAGGGTAAGGGCGCACTGCCCTGCCGGACTGTCTTTCGGCCCTACTCATGGGATATAGATGAAGAAGAAAAATAAAAAAGAAAAAATCAGAAAGGTCGAGGAAGAGCGGAAAGAGATGGAACCCTTGGGTGAGAACACCCTAGAGGTGTTGGTTCTAACAAAGGTCCACGTAACAACTAAAGTTGAGTTAAAGTCTGGTATCAGAGGTTTAAGGAATCTGATGTATACATTAGAAAGGGACATGCCCCAGTTTAAAGCGGCAATGTCGAAGGAGCCCCGTGCGTCGGCGTCGGCCATAAAAACGGCCAACGTGTGCAAGACAACTATCGGTACACAGACCGATGTCACAATGGTTCGGACACAACAGAAAAACATGGGTGTGCAGGTGTCTTCCTCAGAGGACCCTGCGGAAACCGAACGTCGGGTCCAGAACATTAAGACCCGAATGGCTGAGAGCAGAACCCCTGAGGAGATCACGGATCTCCTCAGCGAGGATTGGCCAGAGGCCTTGTTTACCAAGGTGTCTGTAATGGACGGTAGCCCGCTGGACTGTAATGACGATGCGGCTGTGTATATTTCCGCCAATCAGGCCGACGAGAAAGTTCTTGGACGCTTTAAAGAGAGGTATCCAGATCTCCTGGATACTCCGGTAGCTGAGGACGAAGAGGGTGGAGTTGGTACAATGTTCAACTCTGTGAGCATTGTTGATGATGATGGACGAAGGGCTTGCACTGAAAGGTGCATCCATAAGCTTATACCCAGCAACACGGATCTGCCTGAGGCGGTTAAGTTCTTGGCGGCAAGCCGTAAACTTCTAAATAGGATGGGCCACCTTGACAGGAAGAGCGTAGGGCTCTTCGCTCCGACGTGTTTGAGGACAGATCTTACTCGAAAGCTTCTAGAGTGGGCAGCCGAGGGTAAGGAAGTTAAAGCCGCGGTATATGGACCGAGGAAGAGCTGGGCAAGCATGGTAAAGCCCAGAGAGAGCAAAGGAGTGGTAGTGCTAACCAAGGCGAAGGATAAGTCCTTCGACGAACTACTGGGTGAGTTACGCACAGACCTTTGCGGCAGGAGCGACGTTGTTGTTAAACGTCTTAGGCAGACCAGAGATCAAGGCATTGTATTGGAACTAGGAGGAGGTAGAGAGATGGCGGAAACGGTGAAGGGCATCGTCTCAGCTAGGCAGGGCACGGTCACAAGAGCCGTGGCGAAAGGTGGTACAGTCAGGCGTGAGATCTTTGTAAATGGAGCAGATGGTCTAACCAAAGAAACTGACAGGGCAATTAAGACTTTTGCGGGACGGAACGGAACGTGTAAGGTCAGGGGACCCCTTCGTAAGGCATATGGCGGAGACCTCAACGCCACAGTTGAGGTCGATGAAGACATTGCAGCGCGCCTTATACGGATAGGCTTTATTAGGGTGGGATATATATCCTGCACAATTAAGGAGAAAATCCGTATCGCCCGGTGCTACAAGTGCATGGAGTACGGACATCGCAGGTCTGAGTGTAAAAAATGAGGTCTTAAAGGGATGCATCCGGTGTGGAGAAGAGGGACACACCGTGAACGATTGCCCAGAAGAAGGGCACAAATGTATTAATTGCAAAGTCACGGGACATCGGGGCAACTCAATGGAATGTCCGAAATTCCGACAACTGGTCAACACGGCCAGGGAGGAAACGGAAAGGAGAGTGCAGTCTTAGGACTGGAGCGGTCGAATGGATGCGAGAGTCAATTTGACAGAGCGTGTGTATGTGAGAATGAATATCCTGTATATACAATGGATACCAGAAAACAGAGACCGGATCTGAAGATACTCCAGACTAACATGGGTACGGCGAGATTAGCTCATAGTCTCGCCGTGGCTTCCGCCGCGGAGGGAAACTTTGACGTCCTAATCGCGGCGGAACCGAACCCCACGTTGGTCAGGAACCGAGGATGGATTGCGGATGCTTCGGGTAGGGTTGGGATATATTTCTGCAACAGACACCTACGTGTGTATGATGTGGTCAAACACGATGGATATCTGGTCGCTCAGATGGAGAGAATGAATCTGGTGTGTTGCTATATTTCACCGAATATAGCAATCGACGCATATGAAAATAAGCTGGATGAGATTATGAATGAAGTGAGACGATTGAATCGGGAGTGCGTGGTGCTTGGGGACTTCAACGCGAAATCGGCGGAATGGGGTTCTCCTATCACCAATACTAGAGGTCAAATGCTGAGCGAATGGATTGGAACCCTGGACCTTGTTGTACTCAACAGGGGTTCAGAACCCACGTTTGTGAGAGGCAATTCTGTGACGGGTTCGTACATAGACGTTACCTGTGCGTCCCAACGTATATCTAGCTGCGTGAAGGAGTGGGCGGTGCTGCAAACCTATACGGGTACGGAGCACCGCTACATTGGGTTTTCGATAACTGGAATGGGCGTCGCTACTGGAAACAGAACCTCTCAGGGCCCGGGAGCCCGATGCGGAATACAATCGACTAACTGGAGAGTGTTTGATGAGAGTGTTAGGTGGGAAGTGGAAATGGTTCGAAACCTTCCGCCCTCGGCGGAGGGACTAGAACAAGTTGTGAAAAGTGCAATGAGGACCAGTAAGGTAGCTCCACAGAGGGTAAGGATAATGCCTTACTGGTGGAATGCTGAGATTGCGAATGGTAGGTCGGAATGTGTGGCACTGCGTCGAAGGGTACAGCGTGCAGGGAAACGTAGAGCAAACGCTGATGAAGTGCTACAAATGGAAAATGAATATCGTGCACAGAAGAGGGAGCTGAATAGGTTGATACGCTCTAGAAAAAAAGAATGTTGGAGGGGTCTGTGTGACGAGCTGGACGAGGACGTATGGGGACAAGGGTATAAAATTGTAATGAAGCGTTTCGGCGCATACCCTCTTTACGAAATGCCGTTGGATAAGAAGCTATCGGTAACACGAGTGCTCTTCCCGTCTGGCGAATGGCATGGAGCGCGGAGGGATGGGTCTGTTGAGCGGGCTGCGCCCTTCTCCCTAGACGAACTCGTTGAAGCGTTGGGGACCCTTAAGTTCCGCAAGGAACTGTGTTCGTGAAGGAATTGTGTTCGTTTTGACTCTGTGAGTGATATGATTGCGAGGATGTGTGAGGATGAAGGTACGTGGGCAAAGACCCATGGGTTCGTGAGACAAACGCTCCAATCCAAACAGACTGAAGGAAGACAACAACGCCCATAAAAAAAAATAATAATATATGTGTATATGGGAATGTATGTGTATATATGTGGTATTTAAGTCGAGCTGTGTATGTATATAAATGTAACACTGTAGATATTTAAATGAGACGTGAGGCGGATGCAGTGTCGCAGATATGCCCTCACCAGAGCGGATCCCGGCCTGCACTCCCAGATCACAAGTATGTTTGGTTGAGAGGACGGAGGGTTTTTAGTGGGTAGGTTCTTGCCCCGGCGGGGATTGCGGTTCAGCGTACCACACGTGGTGGGCTGTGCAGCCGTCTCAGCGGCGGCAAGGGAATCCCACATAACCAGGCATAAGACCGGTATCTTAAGAAGATTTCCCACCTGTAATGTATGCTACCTGTAACAGTTATGTTACTTCCCACCTCTACAAATCTATCTATGACCAACTTCACAGATAACCTACAATATGTAATTCAGATATTAGCATATGTTCATTTAGTATAATGAATAAAGGTTTTCATGCCGTCTAAATTGTTTAATATTCTTAGATGTGGACACCACATAATATGGCGACGAGGATAAATAAGCAGTAGACAATTTTACAAGCAAGGCGCTTGAATAAACGTTTTATTTAGTATTTGCAAGGTGCAAAATGGAAGGTGCAGTATTTCCTTCAACTCAAGTGAGTGTTCTAAGGGGCGCAATAGGCAGCTTACAAGAGTACCGGGTAGGTACTGATTGGAATATATACCAGGAGAGGTTAGAGCAATATTTTATTGCAAATTATGTAGAGAATGATAGAATGGTTCCAGTATTATTGACAATAATTGGTGATAAGGCCTATGAAATATTAAAAGGATTGTGTGACCCAGTTTTACCTAAGAATAAGACTTTCGATGAACTATGTATCCTTCTACAAAAGCAATTCACTAAAAAAGTTTCTGTTTTTAAGGAACGAATAGAATTTTATTCTTTGAGACAAGCTGAAAAGGAGTCCGTGGCAGACTTTTACGTAAGAATTAAAAATAAAGCAATAGATTGCAAGTTTGGGGCTACATTAAACAATGTTTTAAAAGACAAATTCGTTTGTGGTGTGAGAAAGGGACCAGTCCTGGATCGCTTATGTGAGGAGGATCATAAAACAACCTTAGAACATCTATATGAGTTGGCGTTGAGAAAAGAAGCTGCAGCAGTAGAAGCCAACACTTCAGTTCCAGTAAATAAGATATCAAGCACCAGTGTTAACCAAGGCAGAAATAGAGAAGCACGAGAAGGAGGTTCAGGAGGTTTGTATGGAGAGTCAAAGTGTAATGCGTGTGGAGGAATAAAACATGACTTTAGAAATTGTAAGTACCGAAAATATAGTTGTAAGATCTGTCGGAAGGTTGGCCATCTGGCTAAAATGTGTAATAAAAACAAAGGAAAAAGTACTCATTATGTAGAACCTGTAGAGAGTGAAAATTCTGATTCAGAAAATGTACAAGATTTTGATTTTGTAAACATGTACCATACCTCTTTTGATAATGTTAATAATGGTTTTATAAAACCACACAAGGCAAATATGTTAATTAATGATTGTACTATTTTAATGGAACTGGATTCAGGCGCAGGTATCTCTGTCCTTCCTGAAAATATTTATATCAGATATTTCAAAACCAGTGCATTACTTCCAACTAAAGTTAGACTCAGATCATTTGATGGAAGTATTATTACACCTTTAGGTGAGATTTTCGTAACTATTCAATATAATAATGTTAGGGTAGATAACTGTAGGTTAATTATAATAAAAAATGGAACAACAGCCTTAATTGGTAGAGATTTAATGAAGACATTTAATTTCGAGATTAAATTACCGGGAGTTCCTAACATTAATATAAATAAAATAGATCAGGATGCAGAGATAGCCAGGTTAGTAAAAAAATATAGTTCTCTCTTTAGTAATGAATTAGGGCATTATAGGTTTGAAAAAGTTGACTTAAAAATGGAACCAAATGCAAAACCTATATTTTGCAAACCAAGGCCATTACCTTTTGCTTTTAAAAGGGATGTTAATGCAGAATTAGATGATCTTGAAAGTAAGGGTGTCATTACCTTGATTGAAAATGCTGAATGGGGCACCCCACTGGTTCCCATTGTCAAGGAGACAGGCAAAATCCGTGTATGTGCTGACTACAAATTAACCGTAAATAAATTTCTAATTGATGTCAAGCATCCATTGCCAAGAGTGGAGGAGTTATTTGCAGCCCTCCAGGGTGGGCACCTTTTTACAAAACTTGATTTCAAAAATGCTTACAACCAATTGGAGCTAACGGAGGAGACAAAAAAACTTTTAAGTTGGAGCACACACAGAGGTATTTATCAGGTAAACAGGCTACCATATGGTACAAGACCGGCCTGTAGCATTTTTCAAAAAATTGTAGAAAAAGTTTTGTTAGGTATTCCAAATGTTATTAATTTCTTAGATGATATTGTGGTAACAGGTCCTAATAGAGAGGAGCATCTAAAAAATTTGGAAAATGTCTTTAATAGACTTCAGAAGGCAGGCTTTAAATTAAATTTAGATAAGTGCATGTTTTTCCGGCCTGAAATAAGGTATCTGGGGCATATTATTGATAAGGAAGGGTTACATAAAGATCCAGGGAAAATTAAAGCCATTATTGAGTGCCCCAGACCCCAAAATATCTCTGAAGTTAGGGCATATGTCGGGATGATCAATTATTATGGTCGTTTTGTGGCCAACTTATCAACAGTACTGGAGCCATTGTATAGGTTATTAAGAAGAGATGAACGTTTTAAGTGGACTTCAGAGTGTGAGAATGCATTTTTAAAGGCAAAGAGGGAAATTTCTTCAGGTGCGGGCCTTGCACACTATGATCCACAGATGGACTTAAAATTGGTTTGTGATGCTTCCAGCGTGGGCTTAGGTGCTGTTTTAATGCATGTGTATCCAGATGGGTCAGAGAAGCCAATCAGTTTTGCTTCAAGAGTGTTAAGCAAACATGAAGCTAAGTATTCCGTTATACACCAAGAGGCTTTGGCAATATATTGGGGTGTACAAAAATTTTATCAATATTTATTAGGGAAGCATTTCTTTTTATGTTCTGATCACAAACCACTGATGGCCATATTCGGAGAGACAAAGGGCATTCCGCAAATGGCAGCAGGGAGACTGCAGAGGTGGGCACTATTTTTAAGTGGATTTCATTACACCTTTAAACATATTAAGGGAGTAGAGAATAAAACAGCTGATGGACTTTCACGCTTGCCTCTTTCCATACCTAAGGAGGTACAAAGTGATGTTGAGTTTGATTATTTTAATTTTCTGGTAGAGGATAAATTACCAGTTACCGCTGTAGAAATAATTAAAGGAATACGGTCAGACATCTGTTTGAGCAAAGTTTTTAAGTATGTAAGAGATGGCTGGCCAAAAACAGTTCCAGATGAATTGAAAGCATATGCTAACAGGGCTAATGAGCTTACCATTGATAATAATTTAATTATGTGGGGGTATAGGGTAGTGGTACCTTCCAAGTTTCATAAACAAATCTTACAGGAATTGCATAGTACTCATAGCGGAATAGTTCGAATGAAGACAGTAGCAAGGCAATATTTTTGGTGGCCTGGCTTAGATGGAGATATTGAATTGTTTGTAAAATCTTGTGAAGCATGTTTAAAGAATACTACAACTCCACGGAAGGCACCTTTAATTAAGTTCCAAGAAGGAGCTCATGTGTTTGATAGAATTCACATTGATTTTTTAGGACCGTATCATGGGAAGAATTATCTTGTTATTACAGATGCATACTCGAAGTGGCCCGAGGTATATGAGATGTCAAAGACTGACTCAGAACATACCATCGGTAAACTTCGAGACTGTTTTGCCCGATTTGGGTTGCCAAATCAAATTATTTCAGATAATGGTCCACAGTTTAATTCAGAGGAGTTTCAGCGATTTTGTAAAAATAATGGCATTATTCATAAAACTTCAGCTCCTTATCATCCAACGACAAACGGAGCGGCCGAAAACTCAGTTAAAACCCTAAAATATGCAATAAACAAAATGTTAACAGGCTCCCAGAGCAAGAGTATGAGTTGATTTCAAAATATTTATTTTCTTACAGAACTACCCCTCATTCAGTGACATTTCAAACTCCTGCCTATCTCATGTTTGGGCGTAAAATTAAAACCAGATTTGACTTTTTGACATTTAACGATAAGACATTGAGAGCTAGAGAACAACAGATAAAATACCATAAAGGTAATAGGGTGGTAGAATTTATAGAAGGAGAAGATGTTTATGTTAGGAATTACAGGGTAAATGCACAAAAGCCTAAATGGGCAAAGAGTAAAATAGTTAGAAAATTAGGACATCAAACATTTCTATGTCAGCCTTTAGATAATCCAAGTCTTGAATGGAAAAGACATTTGGACCAAATTGTTAAATGTGGTCATTTTTACGATGAAGAAATATCTAAAATTTCTGATGACAAGGATAGAGATACGTGTGATCCACTAAGTTTAGTTCCAAGTACTTCTGTAAGTTCGCCATTACCTTTAAGTGAAACTGAAGCTTTGGTAACCTTAAAAAATACCAGTGAGACCCAAGGAGTGTCCGGTAGTGTTGAAACCGAATTTTCGAGTGAAGATATCAGTGCGGTTCCTTCGTCAATTAAAGACAGTGCATCACAATCAACCGTTGGGTTGCAGTCACATAATATTAAGGAAAGATTGAGAAGAACCATCAGACCGCCTGATCGTTTAGATTTATAATTAAGACTATGACAATGGTTTTTATATTCGGATCTTGGTGTGGAGGGATGTAATGTATGCTACCTGTAACAGTTATGTTACTTCCCACCTCTACAAATCTATCTATGACCAACTTCACAGATAACCTACAATATGTAATTCAGATATTAGCATATGTTCATTTAGTATAATGAATAAAGGTTTTCATGCCGTCTAAATTGTTTAATATTCTTAGATGTGGACACCACACCACCCACCTCAAAAAATATGAAAAAAAAAAGTTGAACAAGTAAAGTCGATTGCGGTTTAAAATTAGTACGCAATTTTATTATTTCATTAAATAAATCTATGTGACTATCTGTTAGGTATCCATGTTGCCCTTTTGTTTGTAAAAGAATATCAATTTCGAGTTTAGTTAAGTTTCTGATTGGTCTTTGGTTTACATTTTGAATTGATTCCGAATCAAACTCTACGACCATTTCCAAATCACTTGTCGATGCAATACTCATGGTACTTATATTGTCAGTAATATTGTCGACCTGGTTGAATTTATCTGTATCGTCTATTGATTCAAGTGAAACTAACCATTTTGAGTCTTCGCTTGAAAAAGTATTAATATTTAATGATTTTGTATAATTTGGCATCATCTCTGTTTCATCTATATTATAATTGTTATATATATAATTAAAGTAGCCTTTACTAATTGAACAATTGTCATTTGTTTTAGATTTACCGTTATTACCTTTTTCATTATTTAAATTCGATTCGAATAAACTTAAGTAAATAGGTTTATGATACGAAAAAGCACTTTCGTATGTGCCAGATGGTATTTTACTTTTAGAGTTTGTAAAAATTACATCTATTTGCGTAAAACCATTTGTTGTGGGAATAGCATTACTTAAAATTGATTTTAATCGAAGCGATTTCATAAATTTTAAAAAATGAGCGTTTTCTTCATTTTTATTTAATATATTATAATTAAAGTCACCCAAAACAATTACATTCTGATTCATTGTTAAAACATTCATTAATTTAGTTAGGCAATTTTCAAACATTATGTTAGTCGTTGATGGTGATTTGTAACCGCTAATTACATTGTAATTATGGATTTTAAAACTAAACAAATCTACTCGACTTTTTGTATTTTTTTCGAAAACATGTTTTATGTTGCCATGAACATATGGATACACATTTTTCTTAACGAAACATAACAATCCCCTACATGTATCAATACTTTTTAAGTCAAATATACTGACGTATTCGTCTGTCATAATGTGAACATTATTTTGGTGCAGAGTTTCACCAAAAATCAAAATATCGGCATTTTTAAACCAATTGTCATTAATTATATTGTTCATATGTTTATTAATAGAACCGACATTGTGGTAAACTATTTTAAGTAAGGAATTATTTTCTTTTAGTTCGTTAAATGGTATAATTAAAGACCTTTCTAGTTGCAAACGAGAAATTTCTTGCAATACTTCATTAGTTTTTTTATTAACGTTGGGTACTCTAAACGATCCGATTATAAATAATCCACTTAATTTTGTTACTCGACTTAAAGCAACATATGTCATAGACACCGTTAATGCTCGACATTTTCTGAAATCTATACAAATCTGATCGTATGTTTGACCTTGACTTTTATGAATTGTTATCGCTTCAGCTGGAGTGAGGGGATATTGTTTTCGGATGATTTGATATTCCGTATTCTTAGATAAATTTAGGACATGCCCAATTTTAGTAATTGGCGTCAATTTAATATCTATATTTTGTGCTTTCATATACTTAAGGTATTGAGCTCGAGCTTTATTGCCGATTTTACTAGAATTAAAGTCGATTCATAGTTTTTCTGTTTCTGTTACAGAATTTGGTTCGAAAAGGATATGTTTTAAACAACCGGTTGAACCATTAACCAGTCCATCCTCAACATCAATGTTATTTGTTATCATATATTTTATCCCTTTTTTGATAGATAACTTGTAAGGATATCCGCCAGTTTCGGATAGTTTTTTATTTATTAGGCCGTTTAGTACTTTATTCTTAACATAATCTGAAACTTTACCTAAAATTTTATCTTTAGCTATAGAATTGTATTCGCTGCCTGGATAATTCTCAATACGTTGCTGATTGTAATCATTAACATCAACATTTTTGTCAAATAGCCTGATTGCATTTTCCGGTACATCAATTTCATTTATTTCTCAAGATTTTATTAGTTTTATATCTGAGTTAGTCATATCACCGGCTGCAAGATTATTTAAACAAGTTATAAATTCGGTTTCATCTTTTTGACACATTATTTGATTAAGTTCATAATAGTAAAATTCATCCCACAATGGGTTGGTATCCAACAATTCACTTAATTGATTTATTTTTGGCGCTTTATATATGGGTTTATCCATTATTGGAGACAATTGATTTAAATCACCGACGGCAAGAATTGAAACACCGCCGAACGGTTCCTTTACGCCTTTGATTTGACGAAGCCTTGTGTCAATGTAATGCAACATGCGGCTACCTACCATTGATATTTCATCGATTATGATTAATTTTAAATTAAATAATGATGTCCTTATATGGTTTGCGAGATCGCTAGATAATTCAGCCGTTTGGCCAGCACATTGATTCACAGGTAATGCGAAAGCTGTGTGGCATGTTACACGCCACCGATTAGAAAAGCAGCTTTTCCGCAGGGTGCGCATAGCAATACAACGATATTATTTACATTTGTTCCAGGAATATTGTCGTAATAATGTGTAATAACTTGATATATAATATTGATTACTAAACTTTTACCGACACCCGCAGAACCGCTTAAAAATATTTTAAATGGTATTCGATCGGTTTTAAAGCAATGTAAAATGTAGGTACATCACAATTTCTCTTTGACGATCATTTAGTTTCTCTAATAGAATTAACATTTCATCGCCTGTCACTCTAGGAGGACACGTGAATCTTGTTTTGTTGACATCTTTAGAAATTTCTTTTCCAGCTTGAACTAAAATGTTCACTTGCTGAATTGGGGTTAATTTGTCATTTTCAAATTCTTGTATTTCATCATCGTTATCTTGTACTTTTGTTACAATTTCTATTGCATTTTCGATTGTCTCTTCAGCATATATTACATATTTTTTTCTATTTTCTTCGATTTGCTGTAAATTTTTCTCGTAAACAGATTTACAATCTATGTTTTCCACTTCGTCTAATTCATTTCTCCACGGATGGAAGAGTAGTATTTGCTCTCTATAATAATTATGAGCATCTTGATCAAATTTATAATGCCTATATCTGATAACCATAGGCTTTTGTCTTTTTTCGTTATCGTCATTATCTATAGCATCTTCATTTTCAGCAACGTTTTTATTAATTATGCCACTTTGTTTGTAAACTACAGCAAAATCAGCTAAAGAGACGTTTTCCTTCAAAACTCTATTGCTGTATTTTTCAAATATATTTAATTTGTAAACATCAGTTGATGTAGGATCAATTGATTTTAAAATTTGTAAATCTTTTATTTGTTTAATCATGGACTTTTCTGAAATTTGTTTTAATAGTTTCTGTGACGGCTCCTCTTGGAAGTGGTTCCAACATTTTTGTGCATGGCATTACGGGTTTTGGAAAATTAAATCTGCATATTTTTTTGCCCTTTTTTTATAACACGTATGCGGGTGATTGTGGAATTGCAATTTTATATACGGATCATTTTCTCTATATTTGCATGTTATATATTCATCAATAAATTTTATACATTCATCAATGGATTCTGAATTATTCGGATCATATTTTGGTGGATTTTTCAGCCACAATAGAATATGTTCATGTGGAGAACCTCTCATTTGAAATTCTACACGTTGATAACTATCTTCAATTGGATGGTTCTTAAAGATAGAGTTTTTGCTTTTTAAATACAGCATCATTTTTGCAATTTTATAGTCAAAATATCTTGCACATGTGACCGGGTCTTCTTTTATAAATCTAGTTTTTTCATTTGTACTTAAGTTAGCTGTTTCGTACACACTTAATGTTTTGGAATCTACTAATTTCGATAAACATTGTAATAATTCTATCCAAATAGTTTCAATTGCACTCAATGTTAAAAATAGTGTTGGTCTTCCGAGTTGCCTTATCAATGCCAGAAGATCTTTTTTCTTTAATTCCCAATAAGCAGGGGATGCTCTAATAGGTCTTAAAAATGGATAACCCTCGTTAATTTTGAATAAGCTTTTTATGTATTCGGGATTTAAAGCATTTGTAACGGTTATATTTTGATTGTTTAACGTTTTTCGTAATACTTTTTCGATTATAGCACTTATAGCTAATTCTGTTTTTTTAGAAGTTGTAAATAAAATTCTATGCGCAGTACAGGATCTGCGATCTTTTCTTCTGATTTCTGACTTAATTCGGTCAGAATATGAAATATTATTACCGTTGAAGGGAAAACCTCCAAATATTTTTGGAAAACATAATTCATCTATATCCTGTACTAAATGCCAGGGCATAGGTACTTTGCCTTGTCCCGGGGCTATAATTTTGATATTATCATTTTGAACTATATTTTCATCTATTAGTAATACTTCATCATTGATTTCCGTGTCAAGAATATCATTTTCGATATCCGAATGATCATCGTCTTCGGATGCTGAATCATTTTTTTCGTCTTCATGAACATCTCTGTGTATGACAAAATCAATTGTTTTAGAATAATCATTCTCGTATTGCTCAAAGTATTTTTCATCAACTTTGATATCATGTTTTATGTAAAGCGGAGTTTTTATTAAATATTTTAACGCGTCACAAATAGCCGCAGGCCTAATTGTTTCAAACATGTAATCAGTTTTATGATCTACATGTCTTTTTAATTTTACTTGCACAGTCATCGTTTCATTTATTTTATGAGGTAAAACAACTTGCACCATATCTGTAATTTCGACAAGTATATTTACTACACTGTCTTTTAAACCTACTTGAGGATTTATTGCATAATATTTTAGGGGTCGAATTTGTAAAAAGCATACGATAGGAGAAACAATTCTCTCTTCCAACGATGACAATGTTTTTAAACTTGTTGGGATGTCTACAAACTTTAAACCATTTGCAGTAGATAATTTCGGCACTTGCCCTTTCAAGACGTACTTGTAACATGTTCTGCACATATAGGGAGTAGTAATATCATTAATTATTACATTTTCATAATTAGGTACACAAAAAACTTTGTTTTCGTCGAATTTTAAAACGGTGTGCTCAAAAAATAAATTTTCGCAACATGTGCAGTTGAAGCATGGCATATTTTTAAGACTTTCAATGAATTTTAATTTTTCGTGGGCTATAGTCGAATTTTCGAGTTTTAAATTATTATTATAATATTCTCGGTATCTGACAATGTCATTCTCTCTTTTTATACTTTTAGCTTCTAAATCATTTTGCCGTTTTTGCTCTCGGATTCGTTTATTTTGTCTTCGATCTGTTTGCATTTTCTTTTCATTTGTTTTAAAACTATCATCAGTTCTTAATATCGTCAATCTATTTTTATTTTTTTCATTTTCTTTTAATTTGAACTCATTGTCTTTTCTTTTTTGAGCTAATCTAATTTTATCTTTTTCGTTTTCTTTCAATTTAAACTCATTATCGTCTTTTCTTTTTTGAGCTAATCTAATCTTATCTTTTTCGTTTTCTTTCAATTTGAACTTATCGTCTTTCCTTTTTTGAGCTAATCTAATTTTGTCTTTTTCGATTTCTTTCAATTTAAACTCATTATCGTCTTTTCTTTTTTGGGCTAATCTAATTTTATCTTTTTCGTTTTCTTTCAATTTAAACTCATTATCGTCTTTTCTTTTTTGAGCTAATCTAATTTTATCTTTTTCGTTTTCTTTCAATTTAAACTCATTATCGTCTTTTCTTTTTTGAGCTAATCTAGTTTTATCTTTTTCGTTTTCTTTCAATTTAAACTCATTATCGTCTTTCCTTTTTTGAGCCAATCTAATTTTATTTTTTTCGATTTCTTTCAATTTGAATAATTCATCGTCTTTTCTTTTTTGATTTAATCTAATTTTATCCTTTTCGTTTTCTTTCAATTTAAACTCATTATCGTCTTTTCTTTTTTGAGCTAATCTAATTTTATCTTTTTCGTTTTCTTTCAATTTAAACTCAGTATCGTCTTTTCTTTTTTGAGCTAATCTAATTTTATCTTTTTCGTTTTCTTTGAATTTGAACTCATTATCGCCTTTTCTTTTTTGAGCTATTCTAATTTTATTTTTTTCGTTTTCATGCAATTTGAACTCTACATTATTTTCCCTCAATTTTTTTTTTGTAACATATCTAATTTTCTTTTCTTGTTTATATTAAATACACTTGAAGTTGCTCTTTTATTTGCTTTTGTATTTAGTTCTATCAAACACGGACAAATACTAAATATAATATCTTGAAAATTGTGTTTTAATAATGAAACCATATCTATTAAATTATTAAACATACACATTACAGCAACTCCATATATATACTCCAGTCACATTGGAACAACTGTGTGGATCAAAAATGTAATATTTACATACATTATCATCATTTTTTAATTTAAATAAAGCTAGAGATTAACCATTGCATGTGAAAACTCCACCTTCGTAATTTTCAAAAAAGCTTGTTAATTCTTCATTTATTTGTAGATATAACATACCTTGATACGGTTCTAAAGGGTATGTTATACGATATTCCTTCATTTTAATTTTTAAAATTGGACAGATTTCATCCGCAGTTAAATGTTTTGTTTCGAAATTTGTACCATATTTTTTATTATAATTTTGAACCGAAATAGTGTGTAACCATTTCCTATATCAAGTATATTGTCTACATCCTGTGAAGTCCATGATTTTATATCTGTAAATTTTGAATAGCACAAAGCAGTCACAGAATTACTAGTGCACTGCGAATTGCTTTTATTTCCAAATTTTTTGTTCATTTGGTTAATAGAGCCTGCTATAATAATTTGTGTTTTTTTCACGTTATCATTTAAAATTAAATTCTTAAATTTACCTTTCATCATTTTTTATACTTCCCTGTTTTATTTTTCTATTTAAAGAATTCTTCTTTTTTGATTACGTAAATTGAATTAATTGCTGTTTTTACTTTATTCCATGGGATGAATCAATTTTTTACTTTATTCCTATTTCACCTAAAAATTAAAATTTGTTTAAAAAATATCGATATACCTACTGTGCGACCAAGAAAATTTGAAAACAGCATATTTATTCGATTTATTTATTGGACTGGACACTATCAACTGGTAGACCTACCTACTGGCCTACGGATAGAAACAAGACCCCTGATTTAATAGACTCCTTTATTATTAAGAATATTTTAACTAATTTCATAGACATTGACGACTATTGGGACTTAAATTCTGATCATTCCCCTATAGTACTAACCATGACTGACAGGATTATTAAAAAACGTAGTAACTCCACATTAACAAATAAATGGACGGATTGGGTAAGTTTTAAGCTGAGCCTTGAAGAGAGAATAAATCTAAGTGTACCAATACAAAATGCAGAGCAATTAGATAAAGAAGCAGAATTGTTGGTGAACCATATCCAGCAAGCAGCATGGGAAAACACTCCTACACTGAAACCTAGGCTAAGAGGAAACAATTATTCAAAGGAAATAAGGAACATGATAATTACAAAAAGAAAACTGAGAAGAATTTGGCAACAAACAAGGTCTCTTCAAGATAAGACTAAACTAAATCGTGCAAGTCAACAACTCAAAAGAACTATCCTACAATTAAAGAATGACTCAATTAACTCTTACTTACAGGGACTAACAGATGACGGTAGTACAGATTATTCCTTATGGAAAGCTACTAAAAGACTGAAAAGACCTATTATGCACTCTCCTCCTATTAAACTAGAAAGTGGCAACTGGGCCAGAAGTAGTGCACAAAAAGCAGAGTTATTTGCCATACATCTTGAAAATACATTCAAACCAAATAAACCTCGAGGGGATGAAGAAAGATGGGAGGAACCTGTTCAATTAGAGGAAGAAATTCGGCTAATTACACCAAAAGAAGTGCTTGAAGAAATAAGGGAAAATAATAATCCGAAGAAAGCTCCGGGCTATGTTCTAATTACGGGTGAGCTGTTAAAACAATAATTAATGTAAAAGTTAATATAAAATTAACAAACCTCTTTAACGGTGCATTCAGATTAAAATATGTACCAATAATATGGAAGATGGCGGAAGTCATTATGATTCCTAAACCAGGAAAACAAGCACATGAGGTTTCGTCATACAGACCGATATCTCTGCTTCCTGTAATATCGAAGATGTTTGAGAAACTGCTCCTCAAGCGAATAAAACCAATTATTGAAGCAAGAAATTTGATACCGACACATCAATTCGGATTTAGAAATAAGCATTCAACAATTGACCAGGTGCACAGAATCACAAATATTATCGAAAGATCCCTAGAAGAAAAGAAAGTTTGTTCAACTGTATTCCTTGATGCTGCACAGGCTTTTGATAAAGTCTGGCATGAAGATTTAACATACAAACTAAAATGTTTTTTACCTATACAGTACTCAAAACTTTTACAATCGTACATAAAAGAACGACATTTTAGGATTAAGCAAGAAGACTGTTTTTCAGACTTAAAAGAAATTAGAGCAGGTGTTCCACAAGGCTGTGTGTTGGGTCCGGTCCTATACCTACTATACACGTGTAATATACCTGTACTGGAAGACAACACAGTTGCCACCTTTGCTGATGATACAGCTATTCAAGCAGTAGGGACGACAAGTGAAGAGGCGACCAACAAGGTCCAAATAGCAGTTAGCCAAATCCATAAATAGACACAAAAATGGCTGAATGAAGCTAAATCTGTCCATGTTAATTTCACCAACAAAAAAATACAATATGTACCAGTTATAATCAACAATATCTAAGTATCATATGCAGATACTGCTAAGTATTTGGGTATAACATTAGATGCAAAACTACGCTGGAAGGTGCACGTTAAGAAAAAAAGGGAAGAACTAAATATAAGATATAAAAAAATGTATTGGCTAATTGAAAGAAACTCCACATTGCCAATAATAAGTTACTAATTTACAAGCAAATATTGAGACTTGTATGGACTTATGGATGCCCACTATGGGGGTGTACGTAGATGCTCCTTGGTATGTGACAAACAGTGATCTCCATAAGGACCTAGGAATGGAAACTGTGGATATAATCATCAAGAAGATGGCAGGAAGTCACGAGCAACGACTTCATATGCACGAGAATATTGAGGCAATCCAGCTCCTCGATACCACTGGGCAAGTTAGAAGACTGAAGAGGACAAAGCCTTATGAACTAGTTTAAGCAAGGGCGCCCCCAGGGAGGGGCCAGGTGGGGCCATCGCCCCCCCTGAGAATTTGGCGAAAGAGTGTAAAAAATATTTAGCTCTCTCTTACTTTATATTATAAAATAAATTCCATATTAATCATAATCGCTCACGAGATATGCCAGTTTAAATGTATTTTTTCTCAATCCCTTATCCCTTCTGACTGAGACGCATATGTTTGGATGGAACCGCATCGTTTTCGGTGCGCATGCCGCATGCACTGATGATGTCCGGTCTAGGCTTATCCAGTTGAGAAATGAAATAGGTGGGCTAAACGGCCGATCTGATACGTCTAGTAGTACGGTAGTGCTCACAATTTATATACTGTTATTCATAGAACTTATATTAACGTGTTAAAAGTGTTTTTTGTGCAACGTGTAAGTATTATATAATATACTTTATTTCTCACTTGACCTTAAATAAAATAGGCTTATTTTTACGAGGTAGTTATCTATAGTGTGTAAAGGTAAAAAATACTTTTTTATGAATTAAAATAACATCATTTGCGTCTATGAAGTACAATTACAATATTTATTTCAAAAATTGTGCTTGAAGTAATAACATTTTTTATAAGTACCCTTCCTACTTTAAGAAAATAAGTTATTCCTGTATCGCAGTTGAGATATTCAACTGTGCAAGGTAGGTATTTTAATCTATAAATTTTAATTAACTTAGATGAATTTTTTACTTCTCTAAAAGGTTTTAAAAATATTTTTTAATGCAACTAAATTATCCATTTGGTCTTATTCTGTCCATTTATCGGCCTACTCCCCGGTTAAATGCGTTAATTTATTTGACACCTAACACTTAGCTGATTGAATGCATCAATTTAATTAGCCTACTGTATTTGTAGTAAAATGGACATAAGGAAGTTCTTTAACAAGCCAAACAAGCGGCTGAAAATTGATGATGGATTCGACATACCGAACAGTACCGAAAACAGTAGTATAGTATGCAGTCAAAATGATTTAGCTGTAGCAGGGCCATCTAGCTTGGAGTCAGCTGTATCCGCCTCTCAAAGAGAAACTAACGTTGTAACGGCCACCGCATCGGATAATTTTGCGATTGTTGAAGACAGTTTAAATTTGGATGTTGGGAACTACCTTGATACTAATAAAATTTGTAGCTTGAACGATCGCTTGAAATTTACTTTGTTAACAAACCCATGGAAGCCAGATAAATGTTACAATTTCAAGTATGATATTGACGATGGCAAACGACCATTTATCCATGAATGGTTAAATACGTACCCCTGGTTAGCTTATTCAAAAGAAGTTAAAGGTGGGCTATGCAAGTTGTGTGTACTGTTTAGGCCCCACGTAACCCATGGTAGTTATCAAAGCGGCTTTATAAATCGCCCATTCACCAATTTCAGACAGTTTCATGAAAATGCGAAATCGCATATGAACTCTGAATGGCACAGACAAGCATCTGAAAACTCAAGTAACTTTATATCTGTCATGAAAAATAAAAAGAAAAATGTTGAATGTCTTGCAAATTATGGTTAGGCCAAGCAAATTGAATCGAACAGAGCGAAACTAAAATCCATTGTTTCTTCAATTTTGTTTAGTGCACTACATGACTTACCATTAAGAGGTCATACCAATGAGGATGCTGTGTTCAATAACCTTTTACATTTTAGGAAAGAAGCTGGTGATTCTGTTTTAGAAGACCATCTGAAAAATGCGCCGAAAAATGCAATGTACATTTCCCATAGGACACAAAATGAGATCATTGATTTATGTGCAACGGTTTTAAGAGACGAGTTAGTTACAAAAATCAATGATAATGAAATATTTTCCATTTTAGCAGACGAAGCAATGGACATTACTGGTACAGAGCAACTCTCTCTGGGCGTGAGATATTTTGATAAAAGTGAAAATTGCATCAGAGAAGACTTCCTTGGTTTCACCCCATTAAAAAGTTTAGATGCTGAACATATAGCAAATGCTATTACTTTAACATTAACAAATTGGGGCTTGAACTTGGAAAATGCAGTTGGCCAAGGATATGATGGTTGTAGTACAATGGCTGGGGAAATAACTGGAGTACATAAAAGAATAACTGAGAAATACCCAAAAGCTCTATATTTTCATTGCGCCAGTCATCGGCTAAATTTAGTAGTCAATGATTTAAATGACATACCATAAATCAGGAATACAACTGGCACAGTTAAAGAAGTTATAACATTTTTCCGGCAGAATGGCCAAAGAAGGGCAATAGTGGGAACTCTTCAAAAACTATGTGAAACCAGATGGACCGAAAAATATAAAGCAATTCGAAAGTTTAGTGAGCAGTTTGTTAGCATCGCTGAAGCACTTCAGACTCTATCGACTGAAGGTAACCGTGACACAAGGCAGAAAGCTTTCCAGCTTCATTGCGCAGTTACAAATACAGCATTTGTGATATGTCTACATGTGATTGCCAAATACTCTGCCAAGTTAGAAATCGTTACGCAAATGTTACAAGGTGTCAGTGTAGATATTTTGAAGATATCAAAACACATTCAGAAGGTTACTGAGCTATTCAGTTCAGACCGACAAAATGGAGAAAAAGAGTCTGATAACATTATGGCAAATGTTGAAACAACAGCAAACAAGCTTGGAATCGAGCTCACATGTCCTCGTGTTGCTGCGAGACAGGTTCACAGACCAAATCACTCTACCCAGACTATCAACGAATACTATAGAAAGTCCATTTTCTTGCCATATTTGGATTCTTTGGTTCAATCGTTGAAAGATAGGTTTTCAGATAGAAACAAACCATCATTTGAAATTTTCAATCTGCACCCTAAAATCATGAAAGATCTTTCTAAGGAAGATTTTGAAAGTCTATTAACAATATAAACAGCACGTATTGTGAATTGTTAGACAACTTTAAGGAGCAATCAATTCTGTGGTTCGACCTTTGGAAAAACACGGAGATAGATGCCAAAGCCTTGGAAAAACTGAACTTAATAGAGGTTCTTGAGCATGAGCATGCCTGCTTTTTGCCGTCAGTAGCAAAAGCCATCCAAATAGCTCTTTGTCTGCCACCAACAACTTGCACCATCGAGCGATCATTCAGGTAACTAACTATAATTTTATTACGTTATATTCTTATCCATGTGTTTCAGTTCTTCTAAAACTTACATTACAATATAACAACCTCGATACTTTTTTACAGCACTCTCAAACGTGTGAAGACCTGGATAAGGAATACGATGTCGAACAATCGTCTAAGTGGGCTATGCCTGTTATCTGTACACAGAAGAAAAATAAAAGAAAATATAGAAAACTTCATGCAGAAAGTAATTGATTTATTTGCGATGGACACCAGAAGAATTCAATTATTATTTAAGTAACATTTTACTGACACTAACCGTGTTGCGTTTTAAACAGCAAAACAATTTTTCTTGTATTTTTTGTTTCAATACCCTTTGCCCCCCCTGAGGAAATATCCTGTGGGCGCCCTTGAGTTTAAGTGATAGGTGATAGTGAAAAGCAGAGCATAGTGCTTGTGCGCGTTAGTGTGTATGCTAGAATAGTGCACTATCTTGTTAGGTTAGATTTGATAAGAGGCGCTATGGGGTAAGCTCTTAATTTTAAGGAACAGTAATAATTTAGGTTAGATTAAAATTGTTCATTGATCAAGTATGACCAGATTGTAATTGTAATAATCATCATCGTAGTGATGCTTATGGGAAAAAAATTTATTGGAAAACGCTATCAGCGTAAGTATATTATAAAGCTCACTTAGTTTGTAATACACTTACGGACACTCGGTAGGAAAAAATATTAAAAAACGTTTTTAGAATTTAATTTTTAATCGATTTACGTTTTCCGTCTGTTTGTCCGTGTGTCCGAGTTGTAAGGCGAGCTACAGGTCGCAGTATTAGAGCTAACTACTTAAATTTTGGCACAAAAATTGACAGCGGGAACTAGAAAAACTGAGTAGACTTTGGCTGCTCTCACCCTAGGGGTAGACCTCTAAATTTAAAAAATTTGAATAACTTCAAAGTTTGTCATAAAAAATTGTTAATTGAAGTCAAAAATTAGAATCCTCATATTTTTTACATAAAAAATTACTAAAATATTGTTTCCTATTGGAGCGCTCAACCTCCCTAAAAATAATTTTTGTTTTACGATTTCACACATTTTTTTTTTATTTTTACACGGTTTATAAAACAAATGAATGCCTAAATTCACTTTTAGTATTTTGTAGGACTGAATACATTTTGGGCAAAGTGTCAAATATTTGGACCACGTGTCAAATATTTGCGGAATTTGTCAAATATTTGCGCAATGTGTCAAATATTTGGGCAATGTCTCAAATTGTTGAGCAACTTTTTAAAAAATCGGTTGAAACATTTCAAATCACGTAAGTATCATTTAAAGCTTTAGCACTCTTCCATACTAGTTGAAACTGAAACCAGCGAAATGCTAAGGAAATTTTCCTACAATTGAAATTGGGTATATCAATTTGTGTATATCAACTTCAATTTCAGATTTTTTTTAAAGCCACCTTTATAAATAAAGAAATTCATGGCCCACCTAGACCAAAAATAAATATGCTGTTTCCAAATTATTTTTGTGATATCAGAAATTCTGGTTAATTTACAACTATGGTATACATTTATGATATATATTTTTAAAAAGTTTGTTTAAAGTTCTACAAAATAGTTTAATAAAATATAGGGTGTTCCATTTAAAATAAGATAGCAATTATAACGTACACAAATTTCAAAACATTCTGTATAAAAAAAAATTTAAAATTTTTTGGTCCAAGCTATATGCAAAAGCATTAACTAAATAAATGTTTCGGATTTGTTTTTTGATAGTAAAGAAAAATTTAAAATAATAAAAAAAAAGAATGTGTATGTACTTTGTACGTACGTATGAAGTTATACTTCTATTATAATACACATAATTTCAGGTCCAAAAATAAGCATTTTTTCAAGATTTTTTTTTCTCAGAACCTTTATTAAAAGTGAACATAAAACTTTTTACATATGTAAATCTAACTCTTAGAGAATACAAAAATATATATTTTTTCATTTATGCACGTACACTAATATTATAGAAGGCGCCAAAGTCGAGGCCTCGAAAAAAAGTAGTTCCGATTAAGTTAATCTCAGGATTGGGATTTCTGAAACAAAAAACTCGTACTGCATTTGAAAAAGGGAGGTATCTTACGTGACAATTTACCACTGATAGTGAAAAATTCCGCAAAAAAATATTTTACGGAAGTTTGAAAATTTTTTGTGAAAAAATCGCATGTTTTTCTTCAGTTTTTCATGGTTAAAAAATATTTATTTTTAATTGTTTGGTCAAATTGTGGTATATTGTCACGTGAGTGAAAATTATTAATTAATTTCCTTTTTCAAATTCAGTATGACTTTTTCATTTCGGATATCCAATCATAAGATTAACTGTCCGCCATCATTTTTCGAGACCTCAACTTTTGCGCCCTCTACAATATTAGTGTACGTGCATAAATGAAAAAAGATATATTTTTTGTACTCTCTAAGAGTTATATATTAATGTGTAAAAGGTTTTATGTTCATATTGAATAAAGGTACTGTAATAAAGTGTACTAGTACCTTCAACTAAACAAATATACTTAACAGGTTATTTGTATTTTATTTAAATATTAAACTAACTTTCTAATTCAACTTTATATAACTTTCAAATTTTTTTTATTAAAACAATAACAAAAAATAAAAAATAAAAAAAAGAATATGAGAATATGAGTCGTCCTGGATTTGAACCCGCGACCTCTCGATCTCTGGTCCAATGCTCTACCAACCAAGCTATAAAGCCCCCTGTAAGTGACATGACGTCTCGAATATAATTACACATCACAATGACAAATACATCAATTGAAGTATAAAAATGTTATACATAATAGATATTTTATTATTTTACTATCGAGGAAGACAAATCCAAAGATACAAAAATTATAATAAATAATACATTTATTAAGAACACTAATATGTTCTTTTAATGACTTATTTGCGCTGATACATACATTACTTAACAGATTAGCAACGAACCATCAACGAACTACATAATACTGTCTGTGTGCCCATGCGCCCTTATAAAATTTCACTCTCGATAGTCCAGTCGGGTTAGACGAATAACAGGCCTAACCTTGCATTAGGAGCTGGCTCAAATTTTATTTTTTTAATCTTTAGGGAGGGTCAATATTAGTATAAATTTAAAATCTCGACTGAATTCCACCGTTGCGTTAGCCGCCATCTTGATTTTAAACGAGAACCGTTTTTGCTCAATATCTCCGCCATTTTCAATTTTTTGACAAAAAGTGTAGAAACTAAAATTGTTGGAAATGCGATTTTCTATAATTTCATTTATTAAAATTTTTTTCGTGCGGTCGACATTTTCCGAGTTATGAGGGGAAAATAGTGACAGTTGGAGCATAATTATTGTATTATTGAATTATCTCGTTTATTGTTAGTTTTACAACAAATATGTACCCATACAAAAATGAAGAGAATTAAATTCTACACAATTTTGATCTCTTTCATTTTTTTGCTAAAATTAATATTTAAGGTAGTACGTATGCGATAATGGCGCGAGCGTAAGACCGGATTGATTTTATAGCAAATGTTTTTGTTCAGTATCTACGCCATTTTCAACTAAAATTGTTCAAAATATAATTTCCTACAATTTCTTTTTAACAATTTTTTTCATGCGGTTGATATCTTCCGAGTTACATGGAAAAATAGTAAAAAGTGGTGGGGGGAGCATAATTATTGAATTGAATTTTGTTTACTAGCTGCCCCAAATTTTATAATTCTATCCTTTAGGAGAGATCAATAGTAGTGTAAATATAAAATCTCGACTGAATTTCGCGGTTGCATTAGCCGCCATATTGATTTTAAATGAGAACTGTTGTTGCTTAATATCTCCGCCATTTTCAACTTTTCGACATAAATGGTGGGAAAGAAAATTGTTGGAAATGCAATTTCCTACAATTTCTTTGGCACATTTTTTTTATATTATTTATATACGATCAATATTCTCCGAGTTAAGGGGGAAAATAATGGAAGCGGAAGGGAAGCATAATTATTGAATTGTCTCATTTATTATTAACTTTACGACATAATTGTACATAAACAAAAATAAAGAGAATTATATTTTATACAATTTTTGAAACTTCCAATGAAATATCAACCAAACTAAGTATATAAAAGACATAAAAAGACATTATATGCATTAAGTTCACTTAATTTTATTAAGTAGGGGGTTCTATTGGTTGAATTTGTCTGTCGATATTTTAAGTTTTATGTCAGCTAAAATATCGTGATGTTTCAACAATTTTTTTTAAATTTTGGACCCTGTTGGGGGAGAATTTTCCCATTTCCCCCCTTGTAGACCCGCCACTGGTTCTCTCGAAAAATTATAGTAAATCGTAATTGCAACAATTTCAGTTCTTACACTTTTTGTCGAAAAGTTGAAAATGGCGGAGATATTGAACAAAAACAATTGCTACAAAATCAATCAAGTCTTACGCTCACACATTTACCACATACGTATTCTTTTTCTCACGATCATCTTTCAGTGCGTCACAGTTTTTCGATTTCTTTCTAACGCATTAAATTGTATGTGACAGAAAAAAGGCACGTCGGTGATCACATTTCGTCGGTGACATTTTTATAACATTTATTCTAGTTATTCTAGTTGTCGATAGATGGCGCCATAATAAAAAAATATTTTTTTTAATTAGATAATAATATTACAAATATAATCTGTATAATTTATAAGACTATACAAATCAAAGAAAATACCATTTTATAAATGCAAGAAACACATTTGATTTGTTTTTATTCCAAATTGAAAATAAAATGGGACAACTGTCAGATTTAACTAAAATGTCATGTTAGAATTAATGTCATAAATGTGTATTATCACGGACTTACCCTTTTTCCTATCATTTGTTACGCACTGAAAAATGCTCATGAAAAGGACGATACTATCTTAAATATTGATTTTATCAAAAAAATTAACGGCATCAAAATTGTACAAAATTTAATTCTCTTCATTTTTGTATAGGTATCTATTTGTTGTAAAACTAATAATAAATGAGATAATTTAATAATTCAATAATTATGCTACAACTGTCACTATTTTCCCCTCATAACTCGGAAAATATCGACCTCACGAAAAAAATTATAATAAATTAAATTATAGAAAATCAAATTTTCAACAATTTCAGTTTCTACTTTTTGTCAAAAAATTGAAAATGGCGGAGATATTGAGCAAAAACGGTTCTCGTTTAAAATCAAGATGGCGGCTAACGCAACGATAGAATTCAGTCGAGATTTTAAATTTATACCTACTAATATTGACCCTCCCTAAAGATTAGAAAAATAAAATTTGGGGCAGCTCCAAATGCAAGGTAAAATGCTATCTCGACTGGGCTACGATTGAAAAGGCGGGTTAACATTACTAGTGAATAACGAACGTGGCTCACGCTTACGTATTTTGCTTGTGCTATTGTTATATATTGTATTATCTATTTTCAAACTCGAGCAGTACATTTGTATTTATGCAATGCTTAAATACACATGTACTGCTCGAGTTTGAAAATAGACAATAAAATATCTAACAATAGCACGGGCAAAATACGTAAGCGTGAGCCACGGTTATTGGGACTGTGCAAGTTCGGCAAAGCGACCTCTATTTCTACGCTCTGTACTTTTATTCGCACTTTTAATTATATTGGCCAATTATATTAGTCCTGGTTGCTGGATAATTGTCAAGGCCATAGTCCAAAAAAATAATAAGAAGAAAAATAAGATGTAGGTTATGTTTAGCAAACGTAAACAATTGTATGTAGTAAATAAAATTAGTTATTAAAATGCAGTACTGCAAGCAAAATACAATTAATTAAATTTACCTTTATATAATAATTGCATATCATATCAATATTGGGGAGCAATATATAATTTTTCTGCGTCAATGACAGAAAGTATGAAATATACGTCAATTTGACAATTTCAATTGACAATATGAATTAT
This sequence comes from Diabrotica virgifera virgifera, assembly GCF_917563875.1. Classification (NCBI taxonomy): domain Eukaryota; kingdom Metazoa; phylum Arthropoda; class Insecta; order Coleoptera; family Chrysomelidae; genus Diabrotica; species Diabrotica virgifera. Next base: position 142,747,513 of record NC_065444.1, on the reverse strand, counting down.
TTAAGATAGTTGCAATATTTCTCCGCGACTCGCGCACGGTCGTTTCTCGTTTCCCTTCCAAGTACTTGCACACCGCGAATTAGACTTTATTACGGTTGTCTTGTCCGACGGTGGTGGGGAGACTTATATTTTTGACTTTACGTCACAAGAGTTTAGATCCCCATATTTTTAAATGATTTTCGATCATTGAATGTGTGTTATTGTATATATATATATATATATATATATATATATATATATATATATATATATATATATATATATATATATGTGTGTACCTATTATTTGTGTTATTATGAAATAATTAGACAAATAGTACACATTTTATTTATACCGGGTGGTGAATCGTAAAAAGGGCCATAGGAAACTCAATGTAAAATTCTGAATTGTTGAATTCCTGCTTCCCTAATTATTTTACATCAAAAGTCATGAGAGAATACTTGTAGAGAATTAAAATCAAAAGATAAAATTGTTCTACGATTTAAATGCATTCCAAAATTTTGAAAAATATGATAAATTTGCCACAATAGCTATGCGTGTAAAAGTAAGGCCACACGTTACTATTTAACTGACAGTGCTCACACCATTGACTGAATAAAAAAATCTTTATTATTAATCCTTTCTCCGCAACTGAGGGTATCTTATCAACTGTATTGTTTTTAAACAATAGATGATAAAATAAAAATATTGACAGTTCAAACATGTGAACATTATTGCATTGTGTGTGGCCTAAGTTTGGGCTGAAAACTAAAATGTATTACATTTTTACAAAATTTTGGAATATGTTGAATTACGTAGACCAATTTTAACAGTTATTTCCAATACAGATTTCAATCCTCTAAAAATAGTTTCTAATGTCTTTTGATGTACAATAATTATTAGGGAAGCTGGAATTCAACAGTTCAGAATTTTAAATTGAGTTAATACAAAATTTTGACGCATGTCAAAATTCTCAATGTGTTTTAATTGTATTCATTTTTTTCGAATCCTGAGAAAACTAATAAATATTTTTGAAAAATTTAAACTCAGAATGAAAGACTGCATTATTACCGAGGGCTGAAAGTCCCTGAAAACTTCTATAATGTTTATTTTAATAAGTTACAGGGCTGAAAATAAAAGAGCAGTGTGATATTTAATTTCAAATATTTCATTCAATAGAATCTGCTTGTTTATTCTAAGGGGCTTTCCGCCCTCGGTAATAATGTAATCTTGCATCCTGCGTTTAAATTTTTCTAAAATACTTGGTTTTCTCAGGATTCGAAAAAAATCATGTTACGATTCAAATGACAGTAAACTCTCGTGACATAATCTCACCCTTAATGTTCATTGGTTAGTCGATTTAGGCAACCGTAGTAATGTCTAAGAACCGTGAGCGTGAGCCACGTTCGTTATTCACTAGTAATGTCCACCCACCTTAAAGGCGGGTTGACATTACTAGTGAATAACGAACGTGGCCCACGCTTACGTATTTTGCCCGTGCTATTGTTAGATATTTTATTATCTATTTTCAAACTCGAGCAGTACATTTGTATTTATATATTGCATAAATACAAATGTACTGCTCGAGTTTGAAAATAGATAATAAAATATGTAACAATAGCACGGGCAAAATACGTAAGCGTGAGCCACGTTCGTTATTCACTAATAGTAATGTAAACCCGCCTTTAAGAAGTATAACTTCAAAAAATAGCGGAATCCGTTAATCTGTTCACGAAAAAATCAACTATGAAAATGAGCATAATTGTTTATATCCCTAACTTTTGACGAGCAGTTTTTACTCTTCACAAAGAAATATGTGTATAATTTAATAATTAGCAATTATATACCTACATAAAATAAAATACGCTATTCATAAACCTATTAATTCTTTAACATCATTAACTATTTTTAATGGAAAATAAGCCAAAAATTTACTAAAAAAAAGGTTTTTATTAACGTTTCGACATCCAAATCGGATGCCGATTAATTAATATCGTTTGTATTTTGACAACTGCATCCTATTTAGACGTTAATAAAATCATTTTTTTAGTAAAATTGTGGCTTATTTCCCATTAAAAATAGTTAGTTACAAAAATGTTACAAGAAAATAGCTTCAGAACAACATTGTTTAACATATTTTAAAAATTTAAGTATTTCCTACCTTATATACCTAGAATAAATATCACCTAAAAGAAACACTAGAACAAAATCAAATCAAAACTAAAAATAATAATTATGAAATCAATTAAAATTAACACACAAATTATATTATTATCGATCTATCAAATATAGAAGTACATACAATAATTAATAATTAGAGTACGCTTAAAACTGATTTAGCAACAACTTGACAAAGCGAAAAGGGGCGTAATTCTGACGTCACTCCATAGCTCACTAAGGCCGCGTTCAGAGTGGACGAGCAAAGAGCAACGAGCAAAGAGCAAAAAGTGCACGTTCAGAGTGGACGAGCAAAGAGCAAAGAAGTGCTAATAGCGGGTAGTTACGCTAGACGTGAGTTTAGTTCTTTTCCACTCGGCAGTGTGGATAGGAGCGGTAGGATATTTGCTCTTTACTCTCACAGTAGTCCATGTAGTGAGACCGCTCCCGTCTGAAAAAATTTCCGATTCGGTCTCTTTGTGGATTCCTATTTAAAAATATTTTAAAATTTCCTTTAAACAAATCTGAAGGGTGCCGGGCGGAATTTTTGGGCAGAAATTGTTTAAACAATATTTTTAAACAAATACAAAAGATCACGTTTTTTGCTCTGGAACATATATTTTTAAGTTTTGTGGGTCATCTAAACAACAAAGGTATCTTGTAAATGTTCTCAAAAATTGATAGTTTTCGAGTTATAGGCAATTTAAAATCTGAAAAATGCGAAAATACCCATTTTCGAGGCCTAAATACTCATATTTAAATTAGTATTTTTGAGGTTGCCAGATACTTAAATTAAAGTTTAAACATTGAGCCTCAAGACTCTGAAGAGTGATCGCGTCTAACCATAAATTATACCGTTGTTTTTTAATTGTTAAATATGCGTGTTTATTCGATTTTTTGCCGGTGTGGCGCGCTCTATTTCAAAAATCTCCTATTTTCCTCCGAAAATTATTTTTTCTAGATTTTTTGGGATTTTCTAAATAAAATAAGTTTCTTGACATTTTTCTCAAAAGTTAACAGTTTTAAAGTTATAAGCGATTTAAAATCCAAAAATGAGTTTTTTTGTCATTTTTTGGATTTTAAATCGCTTATAACTTTAAAACTATTAACTTTTGAGAAAAATGTCAAGAAACTTATTCTATTTAGAATATCCCAAAAAATCTAGAAAAAATAATTTTGGGAGGAAATAAAAGATTTTTGAAATAGAGCGCGCCGCACCGGCAAAAAAATCTGATAAACACGCATATTTAACAATTAAAAAACAACGGTATAAATTAAGGTTAGACGCGATCACTCTTCAGAATCGAAGCTGAATGTTTAATCATCAATTTAAGTATCTGGTAACCTCAAAAATACTAATTGAAATATGAATTTTTAAGCCTCGAAAATGCGTATTTTCGCATTTTTCAGATTTTAAATCGCCTATAACTCGAACACTATTAATTTTTGGGAAAAATTACAAGATACCTTTTTTGTTTAGAATAACCCAAAAAACCTAAAAATATATAATAATAAAAATGGTATACATTTTTATTTTATAGTCGTATTACTCCGTAGAGTAAGTGCACACCTACATTGCCTACATTGGATCCGTCTTTCTCCGATCAGATCAGATCCGATCAGACCGGTTTTCCGGCGAGGGTGCCTACATTGGTTCAGTAATCTTCCGACCACCGACAATAAGTTCCGATGAAGATGTGTTGAGATGATGACATTGAATATATTTAACCCTTTCTTTACCGGTCGTCAATACCTATGTAGTACTGCCAGAACCAGAGTTTTTAAAATGTCATGAGCCCCAGTGCCATATATATACGGCATTATAGAAAATAGATCAAGAGTTGTTTTATGAGGAGATAATAAATACTATTGATATGAAATAATTGATTCAGCTTGTATATTTTATTATAAGAATATACATTTTAATACCTACATTTCTTTTGTGTGATATTCTTCGAAGCAAGGAAAAACACATAGACCCACGTCGCATTCATTGCACATGTATCTTGAATCTCGCCTCTTTTTTTGGTCACTAATTTTAGACTGTGAACAAACAATACATCTTCGAACTTTTTTATTTGGTACCATAGCCGGAAAATGTCGCCCCGTCAGACGCTGATGTTTTGATGTATTCAACGTCCTGGGTATGGTTTTTGGTACATTATAACTGTAACAAAAGATTTTCGTAAATAAAATAAATTTATAGTCTCTCACAAAATTACCTTTCAAGCAGCTGTCGAGTTAGCCTCAATTGGAAATCTGCCAAGGGCAACTGCCCTGGATTTTGCATAAGGAATAATGCATGACTGTTCAGGACACATAGATCAAGAATGTGAAAGAATAGTTTCTTGTACCACTTTAATGTTTTTCTAACGCATTCTGTGGAACTTAGCATCATATCCGTTCTGTCTACTGCTCCCATATTTTGGTTGTAGTGGACGACACATTCCGGTTTCTTCACAGATTCCCCTGTCTTCATGTTTGTTTTATTTACATTTATCATTTGATCTTTATGAAAAGTTGTCAACATATTAACGTCTCTACGATCTTTCCATCTAACGGCTAACATATTATCGCTAACCATCGATTTTGTTTCGCCTTTTTCTAATTTACCCGATAAATCAGGCATTTGTTTTCTGTTAGTTCTAACGGTACCACATGTATTTGTTTTGTGTTCAAATAAATAGGTAGAAAGCGTTGGAGAGGTATACCAGTTATACGTGAATAGAGAGTGGCCTTTATCTAAATAAGACTTCATAAGTGTTGTTACAACTGACCCTGATATCCCCAGATCCTTGTATAGCTCTATTTCCGTTTTGGAGCCTGTATATACGATAAAATTTAAAACGTATCCTGTCTCACAGTCGCACAAAAGAAATAGTTTAATGCCAAAACGATGACGTTTTGTCCTTATAAACTGCTTGAAAAGCAGGCGTCCTTTAAAAAGCATTAAACTCTCATCAATTACTAAGTTCTGGAATGGAGAAAATCTCTGAGCAAATGTATTTTTGATCTTTTCGAAAATTCCTCGTAACTTATGGAAAGAGTGGCCTTTAATTTGTTGGGCATTATCTGCAAAATGTAACATGCGTAATATAATTTGAAAGCGGTTTCTGGACATAACTTTTCCAAATATTGGAGTGTACAACAATTCATCTGTCGACCAATTTTCGACAAGTTTGTTTTTTCGATGACGAGCAGCAAGGAAAAGAACAGCAATAAAAGTAAAGAAATCTTCTTTAGTCATTGCTGTCCAAGTTATTTTTGTATTCAAATGTGTCTGTTCTAAAGCATATTTATTAGTCTGCGTTATAATCATGTTCACTACCTCATCATTCATAAATAATAGAAAATAATCCAATTCACTGAATGGAACTTCCGTGTTTTCTAAACAAGCACCAGCAGTTTTATCGTCAAAATTATGTATTTGAGGAATAAACTTGCCTTTTGTCCAGTTCACGCTAAAGTTTTCAGGTAAAGCATTCCTTACCGCTTGTGCTTCTTTCTGTTCATCATTGGCCGCCATTTCATTTATCTCATCCTCACTGTCGCTGTGGTTTTCGGTGCACAACATGTGATCAATCTCTTCTTCGCTACTAGCTTCACTGTCAGTAGGTTGAAATTCACTTCCACTGTCAATGTAGGGATTTTCATCCGAATCTAGACAATCTAGTATTCTATCGATATCGGCCTCCGCAAGGCCACACATACTAACTTTAGTTTTCTCACGTTTTCTCTTCCGCGACGTATTCGAACTACACGCCATTTTATTTACTTTCCTTACCGCTTGGCTTGGCACGTTGCACTTTGCACTGTTCAATATAACCGACCGGCGGTGCCGGTATCCAATAACTCGTGTTGAATCGGGCTCCATCGATATTCTTTCCTGATGCCATATATTTGCGGCGGTGGTTCTGATAGCACGTTTATATGAACGAATTATTACGGCACTGAGCGTACAGACTTGTTTAGACTGCCGTATAAATGTGACGGTGGGTTTAAAATGTGACCAAAAAATAAAAAGTGTCGCCTGTATATTGTCCTAGAATTTAAAACAATTTCACCGGCGAACGTATAAATACGGCGGTGGGACTGAGAGCCCATCTAGTTGTTGCCGTATATATACGGCGCTGGTAAAGAAAAGGTTAAACATGTTAGCTTGCAACCCCCAACTTGCAACAAACTTGCAACCAGTTTGCAACCAACTTGCAACCAGTTTGCAACCAGTTTACAACCAGTTTGCAACCAACTTGCAACCAATTTGCAACCAACTTGCAACCATCTTGCAACCAACTTGCAACTAAAATTGCAACTCAACTTGCAACCAATCGGAATGAAACCAAACACTTCTCGATCAGAATAGGAGAAGCTACTCCTGACGTCGGCCGATATCGGATCTGATCTGATCTGATCGGATCGGAGAAAAACGGATCCAATGTAGGCACTCCCATTTAATACTATGGGTTTATTTTTTATTTCGACGTCGGCCGACGTCGGATCTGATCTGATCTGATCGGATCGGAGAAAACGGATCCAATGTAGGCACCCCCATTTAATACTATGGGTTTATTTTCTATTCCGACGTCGGCCGACGTCGGATCTGATCTGATCGGAGAAAATCGGATCAAATGTAGGTGCATTTTTCCGTTGGAACTTTACCAGCTGCAGACGGGGGATGTGAATTGCATAGTGTAGAATTCCTTCCCTCTCGTCTTCACTGCAGCATCCATTTGACTTGCAAATTGGTCTTGGAGGTGTCACCAGGAAAGTGTACCAATAAGTTTTCAATTTAAAAATCTTTTAGTAATATTTTTAATATTTTCAATATTAATAATTTACTATTAGGATTGAAAACTACTTCGTCTAAAAATATATGTTCCGGAGCAAAAAAACGTGATCTTTTGTATTTGTTTAAAAATAGGTATTTATGAAACAGTTCGTGAAGTATGCTTTTTTGCGAACGCACGCGATATTTAGAGCACGAGCGACAGCGGAGCGAGTGCTATACATCGCGTAAGTTCGCAAAAAGTACTTCATGCACAGTTTCATACAATATTTTATCTACTCTACCATAAACAAATAAAAAAACTGTAACTCTTCGTCACTGGAATTCATTTCTATTCTACAATTTTTAGAACTTTGACATTTAAAAATTTTAACTTCTTTCAAACCACAAAACTGTAAAAACTTTTGTCGTAAATTATTGCTCATTATGTCATCACCATGACAACGCCAAAGTTAAGGATATTTGATTATATGAAAGTGTGTTAAAAACAGTGCGAAAAAGTAAGTCCCATTTAAAATACATTGTTACTTCACGCTCACTTTAAACACTTCACGCACTGCTATCTATAATGACAGTTTTCACAAACTAAAAACTTACACGTAACATAACATAGAGTAGATAAAATTGTTTAAACAATTTCTGCCCAAAAATTCCGCCCGGTGCTCTTCAGATTTGTTTAAAGGGGACATTTTTGAATAGGAATTGACAAAGAAACCGAATCAAAAATTTTTTCAGACGGGAGCGGTCTCACTACATGGACCAAAGAAATCAAACTTGTTTGGTTTCGCCGCTTTGCTCTTTGCTAGCACTCTGTGCACCTCCGTTTGCCAATATGAGTTTGATTTCTTCGCTCTGCTCTTTGCTCTTTGCTCGTCCACTCTGAACGTACGCTTACACGGCGAACGGCACACTCTTAATTTGAGGCTTAGAAATCGAAAAAGCGACCATGAGAGGTACATGCCAAATTTTGATAATTATTTATATTTTCGAGGTCGCTGAATCCGGATATGAAGTTTATTTTTATGTAGAATTGGTGGAACATGTTCAAAAATCATTTTTTATGCAAAAATGCAAAAAATCAATTTTGATGATTTTTCAAATTTACCTCACTGTATCTTTGGTCGCTGTAAATATTTCCCTTTGAAAATTTTACTGTGTCATCTCTGAAGTATCTAGATACCAACGAGCTTTGTCTAAAATGTTTAAACGAATTCAATAAGGAGTTATTAATTTTTAAACATTTTGTCGTCAGATTTCGTTAGTTTCATGTTTAATTAAAAAAGTTGAGCGACGAACTTTTAGCTTATAATTCTAACCAATGCCCTATTAAAATATAAGTAATGAAGAAGTTTTCTCAAAAATTTCCAGTCAAAATATGCAATAGGAAAAAAGTTATATGTCTTTAAAAATTGCACACCTAGTGTTAGGCAAGCAGCAGCAACCCCTAAAATGATGTTATACCGACCACGAAAATCAACTTTAAGGGGAATGACAAACTTTGATGATTCTTTATGATTTCGAGGTTGCTGAATTTGAATATGATGTTTATTTTCATTTAAAATTGGTGGAACATGCTCAAAAATCAAATTTTATGCAAAAATGCAAAAGATCAATTAAGATGATTTTTCAACTTTAACTAGATGTATCTTTGATAGCTGTAAATATTTCTTTCGAAAATGTTACTGTATTATCTTTGAAGTACTTAGACAACAATGAGATCTGTCCAAGATGTTTAAACCAATTAAAAGAGGAGTTGTTAATTTTTAAACATTTTGTCGTCCTATTTCGCTAGTTTCATGTTTACTTAAAAAAGTTAAGTGACAAATTTTTTAGCTTATAATAATTTGAACCAAAGAAACTTTTAGACATAATATGTGATGAATAAGTTTTCTGGATAATTTCAAGTGAAAATATGCAATAGGAAAAAGTTATGTGACTTTGTAAACAAGTTTTCCCTCCTCCCCCCCCCCACCTTGTTTTACAATTTTGTTTTAAAATGCAAAAGGCAAAAAATTTTTAAATCGATTTTTCTGCAAAACCATGTGTTCTACCGACTTAAAGCAATAGTACCTTGTAGTACTAGAGTACCTCACAATTTAATAATCCAGAGTCAAAACTGCTGAAAATTTAAAGACAAAAAAGTTATGCGATAAAATAACCGTAGCCCTAACTGAAACGGACATCTATGACCGATACTAGAAATTAGCAATGGACTAAATCGATTATCCTCTTATTATTATTATAGCCTATTATTTTAGTTTGTCTAACTAGAAGTGTTCTGAAGGTATTTAAGAAAAACTAATTAAGGCGCCATCTTCAATTAGTTCTAGTTCCCTCAGGAAGCATTCATTTTCGGCCTAGGTGAATTTGGTTGAATTGTCGTAAAATCAACGTAGGAATCTCCTGTCTTCATTTGTCGGTAGAGTTTCTAGACACCCTGTATAGAGCATTGAGTTTCGATTTGCCGCTTTACCGTGTACGTTCCACACTATGCGTGCAACGAGCGCGCTTCCGATACCGATTTTTAAAGTCATATACAGTGTGAGGCAGATAAAGGGCCTATTAGAAATATCTCGAGAACTCAAGGTAAGAAAATGATGAAAATCGGAATACAGGGGTTTTGAAGTGGAAACTATTTAATGAAAATATTTTGGTCTTTTTGCTACTTCCGGTTATACTGGAAGTTGGTTGTAACTTTGTTTTTTTAAATGGGACACCCTGTATATTTTTACATTTTTGGATTCTCCTTGATTTCTTCTTTCTTAAAATATAAGTTTTTGTAATATTATACAAAGTATTTTAAAAGATAATTACGTTTTTTTATTAATTTCGTAGCAAAATTCACACCCTGTAGAATTGTAGTAGTTTGACATAATTAACTCTGTTTATGTTCAAATAATTTTTAATATAGTCTACTATGTTAAGAACTATTGGTATAGTTAAATTTTTCCTTTTTTGTATACAGGATTGGTCGAAACTCAGAATGAGTATTTTCTGAGTTTTCTTAAATGGAACACCCTGTATTTTAGTATTGTAATGAAATGTTATTTTAGGATACTTTTTAATTTTTTAAGCAATCCCTATACCTAACTGCTTCAATTTGTGAGTTATTGGTGATTCAAGCCAAACATTAATTTCAACACAAAATACCTGAAATTTTATTAGGTTGGCCGTAAAAATATTCAATCACAAATAATTTTTCGGAAATAAATACATACTAATCGAGACTGATACTTAAAATTGCCAATCATGATTGAGCTATCAAAATATCGACGTAGTTAAGATTGTTGGTGCGATTAACAATTAAGCACAAATTAAAGCAGTTGGGTATAGGGAATACTTAAGAAATTAAAAAGTACCATAAAATACCATATAAGAAAACTCAGAAAATACACATTCCGAGTTTCGATCCACCCCGTATACTAAAATTCAAAATTTAGCTATACTAATAATTGGTAAAAATAGTAGACCATATCATATAAAGGGATTTTGATGTAAAACTACTAAAATTCTACAGGGTGTGAATTTTGCTACGAAATTAATAAAAAAACGTAATTATCTTTTAATCTACTCTGTATAATATTACAAAACCTTATATTTTAAGAAGGTTTTTTGATCCAAGGTTAAGCTATCGAGAAAGACGTGTTTAAAACGGCTCCGATATTTAATTCGTAAATTTCGGATAATATCGAGTTCTTTTAACAACAAAGTGCTTCTCCGACGAAATAGTGGCTGTGCGAATAGAGTGTATTTAGAAAATCGTGAATAAAATTGAATTTTTAGAGATTGCATACGGATAACCTAAACAATAGGGCTTTTCATTCACAGTCAGCTGTTTCGAGCTTCTGTCATATGTCGTATAATCCGTGTACATTAATATTATACACGGATCATACAATATATGACAGAAGCTCGAAACAAATGACAATCGATGAAAAGCCCTATAAACCTGTTCTAGTTGCTCCGCTCGGTTGAAGCATAGATATATAATACTCTAGATTGCGCCTTACGATCTTAAAATGGGTGACGGTTGCGACAGAGATAAATGAGCCTATTTGGTCGGTAGTCTCTTTCTAATTCAAGGGGAGTATCGACGACGTCACTATCCTACTCTGTCGTCGAGTATAGGGCTTTTCATCGATTGTCATTTGTTTCGAGCTTCTGTCATGTGTCACATAATATTAATATATCTACGCCATACGTCTTTGGTTGCTATCATTGTTATTACCAATAACGTATGACGTAGATATATTAATATTATGTGACACATGACAGAAGCTCGAAACAAATGACTGTGAATGAAAAGCCCTATTTTAGATTGTTTGACAGTTCGAGCGGATGGCGACGAGAACTGGTCGTTTGTCTTCGGACGTGGATAAGTGCCGGCGCAAATTGAACCTAAGCGAACACAAGCTGGCACCGGCGAGGTGCGTAGAGAGTTCTGCGCATCCTATATCAGTGAATACAGAGCCAGGTCTACACATGCGAACGTTTGTCATCGAAACACAGTTTTCTGGTGTCGTGGGACGCGTGACTCAATTCTTTTGATGTGGTTTTGGTTTCGAGATGGACGTAGAGAAGCTAATAGAACTCGTTCGGAATTATCCCTGTGTATATGATACCAGTAATAAGGATTACATGAGGACGAAACTTAAAGACGAAGTATGGGAGAAAATCGGAAATAAACTTCATACGAATGGTAAGTACAATTTACTGTGATAAATAAATATTAGTACAATATAATCAAAACCCAACACCGCTTTGTCATTAAAATTCTAATAACTTTATTAGGTACCTACTCGTAGACAAAATAAACGGCGATAACAGATATGCCTTTACAAGAATACATTATTAGAAAAAAAAAAGGTTACTTAAAACGAATAGGCCCGGATCCCGCGTAACAAAAAAAGTTGATTAATACAAAGCTGAAAATATGTTAATAGCGTAACGATATCTAGTGGGACAAACTTTAAAGTATGAGAACACTGGAACAGGGGTAGTTTTAATTGTGGAACAGGTTAAAGATTTGGAACGTCAGACTACAAAAACTTCCCATGTATTTTATCGGACAGAACTTCCAATTGATTTCTTACCCTTTCATTAAACTTTCTTGCTAAAATTAGACTGCTATTTATCACCTGTCATAATTCCTGTCATTTGACATGTTCTCTTGTCGGATTTATTAAAATGCCCAGTTGGTGATAAATACCAGTCTGATTTTTGCATGAGAGTTTAATGAAAGGGTAACAAATCAACTGGAAGTTCTGTCCGACAAAATACATGAGACGTTTTTCGTAGTATGACGTTCCAAATTTTTAACCTGTTCCACAATTAAAACTTCCCCTGTTTCAGTTTCAGTGTTCCCGTACATCAAAGTTTGTCTGACGAGACACCGTTAAGCTATTAACAAATTTTCAGCTTGCTATTAATCAACTTTTTGTTGGTACGCGGGATCCAGGCCTAGAAATACAATGTCACAAATGATGGCGTAATCCCTTTTCTATAGGTATAAAATTTTTGTAAATATCATTCATTTCTTAAATCTACACATCATTAAAAATGATTCATTATTAAAAAGCGTTATGCATATCTGGGAATATCGCATTACCCTTAAATAAAATGCGTCATCATACCGGGCTTGTTCATGCTTAATAACAAAATATGTAGACGAGATATAAATATATGTAATAGGTAAGCAGTTTTTGCAACGAAAATCCAATCACAATCAGTGTTGTTTATAATAATAGTATCGGCATCGGCTGATAAAATAATTAGTTTTTAGCAAAGTTGGCACCTTTGTGGACACTGAGGTAGTACATAAAAGCAAATTTGTTAGTTGTTGAGAAAACGTAGGCATTTGCAGTGTTAAAAGGTACTTAAAGCCAAAAATGAGACGCAAATTACAAGAGGAAGTAGAAATCTATTGTCCACAATCCTAGTTATTAGGATTTTAGGATTAGAATTATTCTTAAACAACACCTCAAAGCCGCGTGCCTGAAAGGGAAGGAAATTAGCAAATATCTCATTGTATTGTTTCTCAAAAAATTAGAAAATAACTATTTCATTGTTCCCCGAAAAATTCATTACGTCTTCGAAATAGAGATTAAACAGGGTTGGTGACAGTATACACCCTTGTCTCACACCTCGCTTTATTTCAATTTCTTCAGTGGTATTATTCTCTACTCTCACTACTGCTTTCTGATTATAGTACATATTTGCTTTGCTATTAGTCGGATATCTCGTTTATCTAAATTCTTTTCTGCCAGGAGTCTGATTAAATGATCATGCCGCACTTTATCAAAGGCCTTGTTATAATCTATGAAACACATCAGATACAGATACATCAGTATTTTGTAATCAGTATCTACCACTGAGACCCGGTATCAAAAGTAACCGTTACACGTCCGCACTGATTTTGCCCGTCCCTCTATTCGTTGCAGAGACAGCCAACGGTTGGGTTTTGTTGTGAACAATATGCGGTGCGCTAGAAAAATAACTACACAGGTCACCCGTCCCGCCGGTGCCAGGTTGTGTTCGCTTAGGTTCAATTTGCGCCGGCACTTAGAGATGGACGTAGAGAAGCTAATAGAACTCGTTCGGAATTATCCCTGTGTATATGATACCAGTAATAAGGATTACATGAGGACGAAACTTAAAGACGAAGTATGGGAGAAAATCGGAAATGAACTTCATACGAATGGTAAGTACAATTTACTGTGATAAATAAATATTAGTACAATATAATCAAAACCCAACACCGCTTTGTCATTAAAATTCTAATAACTTTATTAGGTACCTACTCGTAGACAAAATAAACGGCGATAACAGATATGCCTTTACAAGAATACATTATTAGAAAAAAAAGGTTACTTAAAACGAATAGGCCCGGATCCCGCGTAACAAAAAAAGTTGATTAATAGCAAGCTGAAAATATGTTAATAGCGTAACGATGTTTAGTCGGACAAACTTTAAAGTATGGGAACACTAGAACAGGGGTAGTTTTAATTGTGGAACAGGTTAAAGATTTGGAACGTCAGACTACAAGAACTTCCCATGTATTTTATCGGACAGAACTTCCAATTGATTTCTTACCATTTCATTAAACTCTCATGCTAAAATTAGACTGCTATTTATCACCTGTCATAATTCCTGTCATTTGACATGTTCTCTTGTCGGATTTATTAAAATGCCCAGTTGGTGATAAATACCAGTCTGATTTTTGCATGAGAGTTTAATGAAAGAGTAAAAAATCATCTGGAAGTTCTGTCCTACAAAATACATGGGACGTTTTCGTAGTATGACGTTCCAAATTTTTAACCTGTTCCACAATTAAAACTTCCCCTGTTTCAGTTTCAGTGTTCCCGTACATCAAAGTTTGTCTGACGAGACACCGTTAAGCTATTAACAAATTTTCAGCTTGCTATTAATCAACTTTTTGTTGGTAGTACGCGGGATCTAGGATCTAGGCCTAGAAATACAATGTCACAAATGATGGCGTAATCCCTTTTCTATAGGTATAAAAATTTTGTAAATATCATTCATGTATAGAACCGTCTATAATGTTCTAAGGTCCTACTAAGAAATAAGAAAAGTCAATTACCTTAAATCTACGACTTCCGAAGTCTCAGCAAACACACGAACTGGTTGACGTCCTCTGCGATGGCGATGGGACACCACCTCTAGTATCCGCCACTGTCTTACTGCTCCCGGGTCCCAGCTAATCCGCCATTTAGTGTTCCAAGTCTACACTCTAGACGACAACTTCGGACATAGTTAGTACGGTATTACGCGAATTCGTATTTTTTTCCGCCGATCACTAGTAGTTCCGATCGCACCCCTTTCCTCAAGGAATTAATCCGTAACAAGAAAAAAAATTACCCTTCGTTCGCTTACACACACGCCGAGCAAAACAAAACATTCCAATCGTCTTTTATTTTGACCGTTCTTCGCAGCGCACTCCCCAAAGAACAAAATAACACTGCCATAAAATCCTCGAATCTGTTTTTCTCTCGTCTCTTAGAAGTTTCAACACCCAACAAACGAAATCGTAAATCCCTTTTACTATCCTCCAAAATGCACCTGCTCCTATCGCGTGTCATAAACATTTCCATTCTCAGCCGCTGACGAAAAACACCTCCTTTTACACGGAAAGAATCTGTTACCGCGACCAACAATACAGGCACCAGGCTGACGGCCGTAAAACCAGGGACGTTACATCACTCCCCTCCACATAAAAAGATTGCCCCAAGGGCAATCCTTTTCAATCCTCTATACGATATCTAAGGGGTTTTCGCCTCTCTCGCTGAGGCCGGCCTCCTCTTGATAACCCAGGTTCCTCCACGGTTGCTTCGTTAATTATGTCTAGGATTTCCTCGTCACCCGAACTTTCCCCTACTTCTGCCGCTACCATCTGCTCTTCTTCACTGCTGGTGTCCGCAAGCTGCTGCAAGTCCCGCAGTTCTTCACTGAGACCGGAGTCATCTGTCCAGAACTCACTCTCGCCAATTCCATCGGAGGTTGGAGTGTATCGCTGTGGAGGCCTTCTCGTTCTTGGGGCTATCACTCTCGATTCGTCCGGAACGTCTCCAATATCTGCCGTACCCCCTAAGTCATCGTCGTCAACCTCTGGCTCTCTTGCATAACCCCATACAATCTCTCCTTCCTCGTCGCTTCCCTCGTCGTCGGTCATCCTGGGTCTCTCCTCTACTCCATCTTCTATTATTCGCGGAAGGGATAACGTAGGTTTTGCTTGGTTGCCGATTTGTTCTTCCGATACGTCTGGATCTTCCCAGGCTTTATAATATTTTAGCCGATCTATGTGGTAAGTTTGGGTCTTACCGTCGCCCTTATCTACCACGTAGTTCACAGCCCCGCGTTTTTCTATGATTTTGTATGGCCCACTCCATGGTTTGAAAAACTTCTTACTGACTCCGCTGGGCACGATCGGATTTTGAATATATACATAATCACCCTCCTTTAAATTTCTCTCGTGCCTTCCCCGATTCATTCTCTCGGCATTAGTTTGTTCTAGTTTCCGCGCTTGTTCTGCTGCTAATATATAAGCCTCGTCCAGTCGCCTTCGCAGTTCCGCTGGGTAGCTTAACTCTCCTCGGTCATCTATTCTCGGTCCCACGTCACAGTCAAAAGGAATATGTACTTCCCTCCCAAAGGTTAACCAATTTGGGGTGAACCCCGTAGCATTATGTTTCGCACTCCGGTAAGCCATTAGCGCCAGTCCTATATGTTCGTCCCAGTCCCGTGCCTTACTGTTCACATAATGCTTCACCATTCCAATAAGTGTTCGGTGCAATCGCTCCACCCGTCCATTTACTTGGGGCCGATACGCCGTGGTTTGAATCTTCTTGATTCCCAATAGTCTACAAACTTCTTTCATTAGCTCCGAAACAAAATTTGTCCCTTGATCCGTCAGTAACCGCTCCGGCGCTCCATGCCGAAGAACGACCTCGTTCACAAAAACACGCGCCACAGTTTCGGCCGATAAGTCTTTTATGGGTATCGCCTCAGCATATCGCGTAAAGTGGTCTACGTACGTCAAGAGATATTTATTACCTCTCTGCGTTTGTGGCAAAGGACCCACTATATCCATTCCTACCATTTCGAGAGGTCTAGACGTATGGTATGGTTCACAAATGGGCACCCTATTTACACTTTTCGTCCGTCCACATTCTCTACAGTCCTCAACATGCTTTCTTACGTCCTTTTGCATGGTTTTCCAGTAAAACTGTGACTCCGCCCGCTGAAGTGACCGCTGTACCCCACAATGTCCCGCACTCGGTTCATCATGTGTCCGCTTCAACACCCGATTTCTCATTTTCACGGGTACTACGACTCGCCACCTACCGTCCGTCACTTTGTATAGTATGCCGTCCAAATCCTTTCGATATTCCTCGCTCCCACTGTTGACATAACGCTGGCACTCGTTATCAGACTCTTGAGTTCTTTTGATCCACTCCCGATCTATTGAGTAATCTTCATCGCGCCTAACATTTGCTACGGCTCTACTTAAAGCGTCCGCGTTTACGTGTCTCTTTCCCGGCTTATACACTACCTCATACTCGTACTCGGCCAGTTTCATTTGCCATCTCGCTAGTCTAGACGACGGATCTTTCACCTGCAACGTCCAACGTAACGGCGCATGATCGGTGATTACGCTAAACCTCCGCCCGTATAAGTAGCACCTAAACTGACCGATTCCCCAAACCATCGCTAAAAGTTCCTTCTCCGTTACCGAGTAGTTTCTTTCCGCCGTGTTGAGTTGCCTTGAAGCGTAGGCTATCGGATGCTCTTCTCCTTCAAGTCGCTGTGACAAAACCGCACCCAAAGCTAGTCCCGACGCATCAGTCGCTAGAATGAATGGCAGTTCAAAATCTGGATAGCGCAATACGGGGTGTTTCGACAAACTCTCTCTTAGTCGGTCGAACGCTTCCACTCTAGTTGGGGTCCACTCAAACGTAGTTTCCACTTTTATTAGTTCTGTTAGCGGCTTAGCTATTTCCGCATACCCTTTTATGAATCGCCGATAATATCCCGTCAACCCCAGAAAGGCGCGTACTTCTCGCACAGTCTTCGGCCGCGGATATGTGCGTATTGCTACAACCTTCTGTGGGTCAGGTTTTACACCTGCGCTGGTGACTAAATGACCCAAATATATTAGTTCACTCATCATGAACTGACATTTCTTAAGGTTCGCTTTAACACCTACTTCACGTAGCCGCTGTAAAACATTTCGCAACCGCCTATTGTGTTCCGTCTCATCCGCTGCAAAGATCACTACGTCGTCCAAGTAAACATAGCACTCCGTCCCCTTTATTCCCATTAGTACCGCGTCAATGAATCTCTGGAACGTTGCTGGTGCTCCTGACAGTCCAAACGCCATCCGGTTATATTCATAGTGTCCATCAATCGTATTGAACCCAGTCTTCTCTCGGTCCTCTGGTCTGATCTCAATCTGATGGTACCCGCTGGCTAAATCAATGGTCGTGTACCACTTGCATTTTCCCAACCGATCCAATGTTTCATTTATGTTGGGAAGGGGATAGGTGTCCGCCCTTGTCACCGCGTTCAACCCCCTAAAATCAGTACAAAACCTGTACTTTGCCTCCTCCCCCTCCATAGCCTTTTTCTTTACCAACACCACTGGCGCTGCCCACGGTGAAGTCGACGGTGCAATTATACCCTTGTCCAGAAGATCCTGTATTTGCCGTCTCATCTCGTCCTGCAAACGGAAAGGTACTCTATAAGCCGATTTAGCTATCGGGGCAGCATCCCCCGTGACGATCTTATGTTGCACCTGATTAGTACATGAGAATTCCCCCTCCGTCTCTGCATCCATCACATCGCGGTATTCAAGCAATATCTCCCCTATATTTTTTTCCTGCCCCACTGACAAGTGGGCCAACTTCTTGTGAATTTCCTCTGTGAAGTCGGACCCTTGAGATTCAGCTCTCACCTGTCTCACCATCTTCGTATTATCTCGAGCGATTATTGCCGTCTTTCCTACGACTCTTCCCGAACTTAGCTCCACGGGTTCCTGGTTACAATTTATGAACTTCACCCATACATTATCTCCCATTCGCGTTGCCATCACTCGGTTCACTCTAACACCTGATGGTAGGTGTCCAAACTGCTCGACAATTATTTCCTCCGGTTGGTTCGTTCCTCTAATTTTGGCTTTTAGTATAGTTTCGCTCCAGGCTGGCAGGTGGGCCCTACTTTTTAGTACCACTTCAGCTGGCTCCCAATTTTTCTGACAGACTCCGCCGCAAATTGCTCTTATTCGCCGATCCTTTGGTGCCCGCTGAATCTCGCCATCTATTACTTTAAAATACTCTCCTTCATCCATATGATCTCCCTGAATCTGAATCCTCTGCAAACACACAAATTCGTCTCCCTTGCTCCTTCCATTTTTCCTTGTTTCTTTGAAATATTCCCGTACAAACGCGACATGTTTCTTTTGGTTCTTTCTATGCTCGTTGTTTAGGTGAGAACGTATTTTTTTGAAATAATCCCGTATAAACTCGACATGTTTCTTCTGGTTCTCTCTATGCTCTTCGCTTTGGTGCGAAATAATGGGGATATTTTCCTCCTCTGCCTCAAATAACTTAAAGCGATTCTTCAATTCTATTCCACCACGTATCCCACTTTCATCAGATGTACGCTTTATCGTTTTCTTTCGCTCCCTATTCGTTTTGCTTTTGCTCGCTGTACGCTGCTGTGCATTTTCTTCCATCACTTCTTTGATTACTTCCCAATATTTATCCCGCATTACATATTCTGTCAATGCTTGCATCTCACAGCATCTCTTGTCGGGTTGCAAGACCTCTCGAATCCTTTCTGCTAACTTAATCTTTCCCTTAAGGTTAAAATGGAATCCCTGCTTGGTATAATCGCTTCTCCTTGTGCCGCTGTATATATCGACCAGATCTACATTCATATGTATCTGCATCACCATTAACAAGTCCAAATTATGTTGACGGACGTCTTCAACAACAGTAGAACTTGATACTACGTCGAATCGTTTTGGTAGATTGCAGAGAATAATCTTAGGTTTTTCTGTCTTCACAAATAACCTCGCTCTTGCATCATTTGCTTGCTCTTGTTGTTTCCGCCGAATATCGTTGGTGCCCGTTAGCAAAACGAGACAATCATTAGTTCCAAGTGTACTCGTCCGTTGCTGTACCCCATTAATAATATCTACAGTGCCATGACCTGGCCAAACCATTTCCTCGATTTCCCATTCATCTCCAATCCATCGCTGAAGAAGTGGTTTCAGAAAGCGTCCATGACTATCCGCTGCGATCACTAATGTTCGCCGAGCAGAAGTTTCCTTACGGTTAACCCCACTACCGCTATTTCCTAGCTTTTTCATTGTTGTCTCCACATGATACTCCTTGATTTCGTTTCGCTGTAAATCAAATGTTACTTTTCTCCTTTTATCTCCCAGTATCTCGTGAGTGACTTTCCGTATAACAGGTATCATGGCCTGCTTCGTCCGCAATTCATTTCTATTAACGTCGATTACCAGTCCAAGTCGTTTCATCAGATCGAGTCCCAATATACCTTCAGCTCCACAGTCCACATCGACTATCCATACCTCATGTATGGCTGCGGTATCACCGATGGTTACGTTTAGCTTCTGCTTACCCTGGATGCGTTGACATACCCCCGTCACCCCCGTAATGGTCTCGCTTCGGCCGGTGATGACTGGTACACCCTCCACAGCTTCTCGCAGTAAGGTTACATCGGCTCCCGTATCCACTAAAACTTTTCTATTAGCCCCTTGAAAATCGGCCGTAATTATCAAGGATGTTACTCCCCCTGCGGTTACGGTCGCTTTCCCAATATATCCCCCTCCAGTTTTCTGGGCCATCTCCAAGCTAGGGGAACCTGGAGGGCCACCTAGTTTGGGGAAACGCTACGGCTTTCAGCCCGTCTTCCGGCTAGGCTCGCATAATCTTCCACCTCCCTGTCTGACTTATCTGATTCCCATGACCGTTGTCGCCGCGAAAATGAACCCCTCCTCGCGGATGTTCCAGTATTTTGGCACTGTCTCCACACGTGACCGCCATATCCACAATTATCGCATATGGTCTGTGGACATGTGTTTATAAAATGGCCCGGTCGCCCACACTGATAGCATTCTTCGTTGCTCGCCCTTTTCCCCAACCGTGTTCGTTCTTCCGGTTTCCAACGTGAATCCCCACTCTTCTGGTTGCCCAGATGTATCGTGCACTCCCGTGTCCAGTGACCAACCTGTCCACACCTCCTACATGGGGTATACGGTACCCTGCGCAGTGATCTCTGCCGCTCTCCTTGCACTTCTCCAGCCGGATTCGCCCTATCATGCCATTTACTTCCGGCCGCTACTATAACCTCTGCACGGTCCATCTTTACAAATCCTTCCTTCTTCTCACCTTCTATCCGCCGAATTCCTCTTCGCTCGCTGCTATTGCTTGCTACCGTCGCAAAGCTCTTCTCAGAATCGCTGCTGTTTGCTTCTTCTTCCTCTAGTTCCTTCCTCACCTTCCTTACTCTTTTCCGGTCACCTTCCTCTCCTATGTCCTTCAACATATCTAATACTGCCGTCAGGGTATTTACTCCCTTCCTAGCCTTCACCACACGTCGTACCTCGCTATTTAAACCCTCCATGAATACTCCCAAGATCATTTCCTCTCGAATCTCATTCGCTACTTTCTTTTCCGCTTCTTTCTCATATTCTTTCACAACATAGCGCGCCGCTGTCCTACACCTATCAGCGAATCTCCGATAATTTTCCCCCTCCTTCCGTCGGATGTTCATTAGTTTCACCATTTCATCCACTCTGTCTTTCTTCACCCCAAACCGCTGCAATAGCAGTCCTTTTATCTCCTTCCATGTCCATCCCTCTTGCTTCTCACTCGTCGCATTTCGCAAAAATTCCGCCGCCTCGCCAATCATCCTTCGTCTCACCAAATCAGCTGTGTTCTGCTCAGTCCACCCATTAATTTGCTGCAACATCTCTACTCTCTCAACAAACTCCTCTACACCCATCTCTCCTTCGCTTCCACACCATTCTTTTACCTCTCTAGCACCTATCATTTCCGCCCTCCTACTTCCGGCCATTCTCAGTTCTTCCATCTCCTTTCTCAAATAGTTTAGTTCATTTTGGGCGACTCTCTGTCTCTCATCTTGTAACTTGCATACTTCCTCTCTCGCCTTTTCTAACTCTTGTTTCAATCTATCTACCTCGTCACCAACTTCCGCCATGGTTTTTAGAGGCAAAACAAAACCCCAGTCTTACACCCGTCGGCACCGTGCCCTTCGCTTGGTTCTCGTCACACCTATACCCCGAGTAGACAGCCCAATGTCCACGACAACTAATAACTAATCTATCCCACCGCTGCCACCATTGTATAGAACCGTCTATAATGTTCTAAGGTCCTACTAAGAAATAAGAAAAGTCAATTACCTTAAATCTACGACTTCCGAAGTCTCAGCAAACACACGAACTGGTTGACGTCCTCTGCGATGGCGATGGGACACCACCTCTAGTATCCGCCACTGTCTTACTGCTCCCGGGTCCCAGCTAATCCGCCATTTAGTGTTCCAAGTCTACACTCTAGACGACAACTTCGGACATAGTTAGTACGGTATTACGCGAATTCGTATTTTTTTCCGCCGATCACTAGTAGTTCCGATCGCACCCCTTTCCTCAAGGAATTAATCCGTAACAAGAAAAAAAATTACCCTTCGTTCGCTTACACACACGCCGAGCAAAACAAAACATTCCAATCGTCTTTTATTTTGACCGTTCTTCGCAGCGCACTCCCCAAAGAACAAAATAACACTGCCATAAAATCCTCGAATCTGTTTTTCTCTCGTCTCTTAGAAGTTTCAACACCCAACAAACGAAATCGTAAATCCCTTTTACTATCCTCCAAAATGCACCTGCTCCTATCGCGTGTCATAAACATTTCCATTCTCAGCCGCTGACGAAAAACACCTCCTTTTACACGGAAAGAATCTGTTACCGCGACCAACAATACAGGCACCAGGCTGACGGCCGTAAAACCAGGGACGTTACAATTCATTTCTTAAATCTACACAACATTATCATTAAAAATGATTCATTTTTAAAAACCGTTATGCATATCTGTGAATATCGCATTACCCTTAAATAAAATGTGTCATCATACCGGGCTTGTTCATGCTTAAAAACAAAATATGTACACGAGATATAAATATATGTAATAGGTAAGCAGTTTTTGCAACGACAATCCAATCACAATCAGTGTTGTTTATAATAAACACTGAGGTACATAAAAGCAAATTTGTTAATTGTTGAGAAAACGTAGGCATTCAAAGTTTTAAAAGGTACTTAAAGCCAAAAATGAGACGCAAATTACAAGAGGAAGTAGAAATCTATTGTCCACAGTCCTATCAAAGTCGCGTGCCTGAAAGGGAAGGAAATTAGCAAATATCTCATTGTATTGTTTCTCAAAAAATTAGAAAATAACTATTTCATTGTTCCCCGAAAAATTCCATAATTTTACCATTGCATACTAATGTTGTGTCACGCACAACTGACAATCTGACATTCTTTGATATACACAGGTACACTTGATCTAGCGAAATGGATAATAGTTATAATTCTTTGTTTTTTTGTTCCTTTAGACAAATACGAATATTAGGAATATCGTAGTGTTGATTAAATAAATTTTTGTGAAAAATTTGCAATTACGTCAGTGTTTCTCCAAAGGTGCGAGTTGCCTACTCAATTCAGTACAAGGATCAGATAAATCTTCTTCTTCAAGTGCCATCTTCGTTCCGAAGGTTGGCGATCATCAGGGCTATACGTATTTTCGAAACTGCTGACCGAAACAATTCGTTGTTGCTACAGCTATACCATTCCCGTAGATTCCTTAGCCAGGAGTTTCGTCTTCTTCCTATGGACCTTTTTCCTGCTATTTTCCCTTGCATAATTATTCGAAGCAGTTCATATCTTTCGCCTCTTGTACTGTGTCCCAAGTATTGCAGTTTTCGTTTTTGATCGTAAATATGACTTCCTTTTCTTTATTCATTCTTCTCAAGACCTCGACGTTTGTGTGACTCTCTCCGTCCATGATATTCTCAAGATTCTGCGATACGTCCACAGTTCAAATGCCTCTAGTTTTTTGGTATCAATCTTTTTCAGCGTCCATGACTCCATTCCGTAGAATAGCATAGAAATACGTAACATCTCATCAGGTGAAGTTTCATTTCAAGGCTCAAATCTCTTCCACAGAACACTCTTTTCATTTTAGTGAATATGGATCTGGCTTTTTCTATTATTATTTTGATTTCTGCTGAGCTATCGTTGTCTTCATTTGTAAAAGTGCCTTAATATTTGTATTTGCTAACTCGATCGATAATTTCATTGTGTAAATATAAATTTTGGACATTTCGTGTTGATTTCGATATTACCATAAATTTAGTTTCCTTTATGTTCAAAGAGAGTCCATATTCTTCGCTGCAGTCTGCTATCTTATTCACCAATGTCTGTAGCTCTTTAAGTGTTTCTGCGATCAGAACGGTGTCGTCGGCAAATCTCAGATTGTTTAATCTAACACCATTTATTTTAATACCTATGGATTGCTCAGAGAGTGTTCTATTCATTACGTCTTCGAAATAGAGATTAAACTGGGTTGGTGACAGTATACACCCTTGTCTCACACCTCGCTTGATTTCAATTTCTTCAGTGGTATTATTCTCTACTCTCACTACTGCTTTCTGATTATAGTACATATTTGCTTTGCTATTAGTCGAATATCTCGTTTATCTAAATTCTTTTCTGCCAGGAGTCTGATTAAATGATCATGCCGCACTTTATCAAAGGCCTTGTTATAATCTATGAAACACATCAGATACAGATACATCAGTATTTTGTAATCAGTATCTACCACTGAGACCCGGTATCAAAAGTAACCGTTACACTATTCGTTGCAGTGACAGCCAACGGTTGGGTTTTGTTGTGAACAATATGCGGTGCGCTAGAAAAATAACTACACAGGTCACCCGTCCCGCCGGTGCCAGGTTGTGTTCGCTTAGGTTCAATTTGCGCCGGCACTAATCCTGGTTCGAATCCCATACCAATCTTTACTTTTTTTATTTTTTATTTAATCAATATTGCGTTTATTAGATATTATTACATCTCTAAAGTAAATCTATGCAAAGAAATATATAACAAATAAGAAAAACTGTGTAGGTACCTATAGATTTTTAAAAATATAAAAGCCAATGTTATTTTTTTAATAAGTTAATTGTAGAATAGTATAAAGTAATTGTTAAAAATATTCATAAAAAATTACCAATAATTAATATCAACATAATGTACCATCGATTTATTAATTGAATCGGTCATTTCAAAAACAACATGAGTCACATATTCCTAATTTTACAGAAGAGCAAAGAAAACTAACTATATAGTCGAAAGATGGATGAAATGGATGACATCAAAATTCAGAGTTATATTGTAGTTTTGTTCCTAATGTTTTTACTGGACTGGTGTCGTTTTTGCACACAACGTTTATCTTAAAGGAGTCTATTCCTCTCAAAAAGTTAGTTTTTAAATATTGAGGACTTTGCTGTTTTTGAAATGACCGATTCAATTATAAGTAATTAGACATTATTTTTATTTATGAAACTATTGTTACAATTTTTTAAAAAAGTAGAAGCAAAACAAACATTCACATCATTCGAATAAGGACGAATTTATATTAATAACGAATGACTTTTATTTTACTATGCAGTTCACAAATTATGTATTCCAATATTCTTACTATACATACATTTATTATCTGCTAGATTTACTTAGGTCCATTTTTCAGATGTAAAAATATCTAATAAACGCAATATTGATTAAATAAAAATAAAAAAAAGTAAAGTTGGTATGGGATTCGAACTACGATTATCCACGTCCGAAGACCAAAGACCATTTCCCGTCACCACCCGCTTCAACTGTCAATACATATTACTCGATAAAGTGGGATATTCACGTCGTTGATATTCCCCTTAAATTAAAAAGAGACTACCGACCAAATAGGCTCATTTATCTCTGTCGCAACCGTCACCCATTTTAAGATCGCAGGGCGCAATCTAGAGTATTATATATCTATGGGTTGAAGAGGCAAGTAGAGTGGGGTGCGCGGGGACCATTACGATAAGAATAATTATTAGTGTTTATTTACAAAACAATACAGTGGCGTGTAAGTGAGAGTTTTATACCTTCAAAACACTGCCCGGAAAAAGGTAATAGATTTATTATATTTTATTTATTATTATATTTAACGATATGGCCACGTGTAAAGAACTGACTCAGATGGATGGTGAAGAATCTGATGATAGTAAGAGAAAGAGGGATGGAAAAAAAGACGACCAAGATGAAAACCCTTTCCCAAAAAGCAGAAAATTATTTAGGTCTCTAAGAAAGATTGTGATAATACAGAACTGAAAGAAATGATGATCGCTCTTATGAACGAAGTTAAGGGAATACGAAAAGACCAGCAGAGCTTTCAAGAGGAAATTCGCAATCTAAAAAAAGAAAATTGTGAGTTGAAGGGAAAGGTAAATTTCCTAGAAAGCAGGATAGAAAAGATGGATAAACAATTTCGAAAACAAAACATTGTGATTAAAGGACATGATTTCAAAGAAAATGAGGAAATTGAAGATGCCACCAACTTCATAGCAAATCAATTGAATGTGAACGTTAAAATAAAAGATGTGCAGAAAATAAGAACCTCTCAAGGGAAACTGCCAGTGGCGATAGTAAAAATGGATACAATGAAGGATAAAGAACTTATTATGAAGAACAAGAGTAAATTAAGAGGAACGCGGTACTTCATTGAAAGTGATCTAACACAAACCGAAGCCAGACTACAGAAAGAGTTAAGAGATATGGCGAGAGAAGAAAAAGGAAAAGGTAATGAAACGAAAGTCGGCTATCAGAAAATATGTATAAACGATGAATGGTGGAAATGGAACCATAGCACCGAAAAATTAGAGAAAATGGAAAAAAACTAAGTCTAAACAAACACAGTGGACAGATAAATACGGAAACGAATAAGGCACGAAATATGATTATGATAGGACAATGGAATGTTAGAGGGACTTTTGAAGTAGGGGCACTAAAAAATTTATCAGATACATTGGAGAAATATGAGATAGATATTGCAGCTATAAGAAACTAAACAAAAAGAAAATTTCTGCATAGATGTGGGAAGCTATGTATTCTTCAACAGTGGAGACAATGAACGTATATTTGGAGTTGGATTCCTTATAAAGAAAAAATTTACCAGTCTGGTGATAGATTTTGAGGCAGTCACAAGCAGATTATGCAAAATAAGAATGAGGGGAAAATACAGAAAAATATCCCTTATAAATGTACATGTACCAACGGAAAATACAGAAGAAGATGTTAAAGATAGCTTTTATGAACAGTTAGAGCATCTGTTCTACCAAATACCATCATACGACACAAAAATAATTGTAGGAGATTTCAATGCCAAGATTGGCAGAGAGGACGTATACAAACAAATAACAGAGGGGAAAAGTAAACACAGGGAGAGTAACCTGAATGGAAAAAGAGTAATAAAATTTGCTTTCGAACACAATATGCGAATTATGAGCACTTATTTCGACCACAAAGAAGTCCATAAAGGTACCTGGGTATCACCAGATGGACAAACAGTAAATCAAATAGATAATTTGCTAATAGAAGCCAAACATGCAAGAGCCATACAAGATAGCCGAAGTTATAGAGGTGCAGATGCAAATTCTGATCACTTTTTGGTCAAAGTCAAAATGGAGCAAATAATTCCCACAATCCCTAAGAATAGTTGCACAAAAATGAAAAGATATAACGGTGCACTACTTCAGAATGAAGAGGTTAAGAAAAAATTCAAGCAGAAAATTGAACAGAAAATAGAAAGCCAGACAACAGTAGATGATATAGAAAGCAGATGGGTACAGCTAAGGGGAAACATTCAAGAGGCAGCCGACTTAGTATTACTAAGAAAAAGACAAAGTAAACAAACAGACTGGTACGATGAAGATTGTAAGAAAGCAATTAGGGAGCGAAATAAATCCAGAATAAACAGCATAATGAGAAATAATGAAGAAAGTAAACAAGCCTATGCTGAAAAAAGACGGGAAGCAAAGAAGATCTGTAGAAGAAAGAAACGGTTAAATCTAGAGCAGAAATTAGACCGAATTGAAGAAGATTTTTTAAATAAACAAGTCAGGAATTTCTACCAAGAAATAAAACGCGACCGAACCCAGTACAAAACCGCATCAAGATATTATAAAGATGAAGAGGGAAATCTGATAGGTGGAATAGATGAAAAATTAAGAAGATGGGCCAATTATTTCCAGAATATATTATGCACAGACGATCAAGACGAAATAGAGCAAATGCAACTACCACATGAAGAAGAAAGAGACCCAAATGTGAATGAAGAAGTACCTACCAAGGAAGAAATTATAGATATCATAGAAAACTTAAAAAACAACAAAGCACCGGGAAAAAACGGTATCATTGCAGAGTTTTTAAAAGATGGTGGCGAAGGGCTTCAAGAAGAAATCACCGAGTTAATATGCGAAGTGTGGATCAAAGAAAATATACCCAATCAGTGGAAAGAAGCTATCCTATGTCCTGTACATAAAAAAGGAGACGTTACAGATTGTAGAAATTACAGGGGAATAGCTCTACAAGATACAGTATGGTGTCGCGAAAAAAGGTCGCCAACAATTGGTCGAGCGAAAAAATGTCGCGCACATTTGAGCGCGTATCAAAAGGTCGCCGGCGAAAAAACAGCGCCGACGAAATAAGGTCGCGTGCAATTGATCGCGCGAAAAAAGATCGCGTCATGTTTTACATTATTAAAACCATTCAATTGGTTTTCAAAAAGGTTCTAAAGAAATTCTATTTGCATACTTTAACTTTATGCATTATGAGCCGATTAGTCTTGGAATTCCATCTAATTACTTTTTAATGTATTTTGGATGTATAAGAAGATGGGAAAAATAACGTATATCTAAATACTTTTTAATGTATTTTGGATGTGTAGGAAGATGGGAAATATAGGAGAATGGGAAATTATTTCATATGGTATTTTCAGGTTATTCAAGTGAATATACTTGAAAATTGAACAATTTTTAACATGAAGAAAGTATTTTTTTTGTTCTACGTGAATAATTTTAATATATGGATCTAAATTCAGAAAGGTACTTTCCTTCACACTTTTTACAGGCTTAGGACTGTCAGCAAAAAACTGGCGTGTTTAAAAGTGTTTGCTCTTCCTAATCGGATATCGTTAAAAATGTACAGTAATAATAGTTCTATTTACAGTATATATTACATACAAACGAATACCAGGTACCAGTTTACCTATTTTTGGTATTTTCAGAGACCGGTAATTAGCATAATTGGTTCTTAGTAGAAAGTCGTTATGCAGATTAGTGAAGAATAAGTAGTTTAGATAAGGGCACCTTATTGTGTAAGCTTAATGCTGTCGAAGCAATGTGATAAGGGCACCTTAATGCTGTCGAAGGTTGGCACAACATCTTCTCCTCGATATTAAATGCAGCACACCCAAATCTATGGAAGTTTATTACGGGGCTAAAGAAAGAAGAGAGTTTAAATCGATTAAAAGTGGAGCAATACATAGCTGGAAACCAACAACCTCAAAAAAAAATTTATAAAGATACAGCGCGGCGAATAAAAACGATTTGTTTGCAATACGGGAACCGGCCAAATCTAGAATATTTAAGAGGAATTGCCCAAAATTTTCAACTGCAAGTATAAAAAACTAAAAAACAATTAAAAAAAAATTTAAAAAAAAACAAAAAAAAAATAAAAATTAAAAAAACACAAAAAAATAAAAATAAAAAAAAAATAAAAATTAGAAAAAAATAAAAAAATTAAAATTAAAAAAACTTTTAAACACGCCAGTTACTAACTGCCAGTCCTAAGCCTGGATAAAGTGTGAAGGAAAGTTAAAGTATGCAAATCTGTTATTAATATAAATGTATTCTTTAACTATGATATCTTCAATAAGTACTCACCAGTGACAATGTATTAATGAAATTGTGCCTGTTATATAATTTTTAACCACAATATCATTATTTTATTTGGGAAATTTTATTTTAATAAAGATGGTAGCCCTTAACCTACCCTATCTATATGTAGTATATACCCTGTAAAATATATTAAGCTTATATTAAAACTTACTCTTAAATAACCAAGGGTAAATTTTGCGACACTGCCAAGTCGTGAAATAATACCTCTAGGTACTTTCCCTACAACATTTACAGTTAAAATTACCTTAATTCGACCATTAAATTGGTCGAACATTTTACATGATCAATTTCAAATAGGATTATTTACTTCCAATTATTTTCCTATTATTTAAAGTGGAAAATAAAACTAAAGTCATTTAGAAGTCAATATTGGGTTGACGAAATATTTTTTACCAATAGGTTAAAATGACTAATAAGAAAATATTTAACTGTTTGGGTCATTATTTAACAGCAATCCTTTAGTTTTATTGCATCATCTAAATCTGACCTAAGCCTGGATTAAGTGTGAAGGAAAGTTAAAGTATGCAAATGAAAACATATTTTCTGACGCGATCTTTTTTCGCGCGATCAATTGCACGCGACCTTATTTCGTCGGCGCTGTTTTTTCGCCGGCGACCTTTTGATACGCGCTCAAATGTGCGCGACATTTTTTCGCTCGACCAATTGTTGGCGACCTTTTTTCGTAGATCCGAAAGAAGCTATCCTATGTCCTGTACATAAAAAAGGAGACGTTACAGATTGTAGAAATTACAGGGGAATAGCTCTACAAGATACAGTATATAAGATTCTGGCCATATTAATTAGAAATAAAATTAAAACAAAAGTGGAAAATTGTCTAGGTGAATATCAAGCGGGTTTTAGAGCACAAAGATCGGTAATAGACCAAATTTTTGCAATGAAACAAATTTTATCTAGCTCATATGAATTCAACCTAGCATTAAATATGTTATTTATTGATTTTAAACAGGCATACGATACCATAAAAAGAAGTAAATTATATGAAACACTAGAATATTTTGAATTTCCACCAAAAATAGTAAGATTGACTAAATGCATACTTAGTGACACTAAAAGTAAAGTTATGATAGAAGGACGGGTTTCGGATAGATTTATCACCAATAGAGGCCTGCGACAAGGTGACCCGTTATCAACAGATTTCTTCAATTTAATTTTAGAGAAGATTATACGAGAATGCAATATCTATACTAAAGGCACAGTTTATCATCACAGGCATCAATGTGTAGCATACGCAGATGATATTACCTTAATAACAAGGAGACCTGCAGAATTAAGAGAAATCTTCAATAGACTAGAAAGAACAGCCAAGGAATATGGTTTAGAAATAAACGAAGAGAAAACGAAATATATGGTGATGAAGGGAAATGAAAATCATCTGGGACAGTCCTTTAAGATACAAAGCCCAAGTAAAGAATATAACTTCGAAATTGTCGGCCAATTCGATTACTTGGGAGTAACACTAACAAATAGGAACGAAGAGAACCAAGAAATAGCAAAAAGAATGGCGAAAGGTAGTAAGAGTGCTGGAAGTCTAAATAAGATACTGAGATCGAAGATAATATCCAGAAAAGCAAAAAAACGAATATATACAACAGTTATCCGACCTACGGTACTCTATGCTAGCGAGACCTGGACATTAAATAAAGATATGGAAGTAAAATTAGATAGATGGGAACGAAAGATCCTCAGAAGGATATATGGAGGTTTAAAAGAGGGGAATATCTGGCGAAGAAGAACGAATGAAGAAATAATGCAAATATATGGACAACCAAAAATAACAACACTCGCCAAAATTCAAAGATTAAGATGGCTTGGGCATATAGCAAGAATGGAAGAAGGAAGAGTTCCCAATCAACTAATAAACACGGAGGCTGGTACAAAAAGAAAAAGAGGACGCCCCCGAAGAAGATGGTTGGAGTCTGCAAAAGAAGATTTGAAGTCGCTGAGGGTACAAGATTGGAAAAACCTAGCACAAGGCAGAAAGAAATGGAAGAAAACAATTGAAGCCTTGGGCCCCTAAGGCCTGTTCAGCTGAACTATATATATATATATATATATATATATATATATATATATATATATATATATATATATATATATATATATATATATATATTTTAAAAAAGAAGAAATCGAGGAGAATCCAATAACGTAAAAATATATAGGATGTCCCATTTAAAAAAACGAAGTTACAATCAACTTCCGGTATAACCGGAAGTAGCAAAGAGACTTCATTAAATAGTTCACACCTCAAAACCCCTATATTCCAATTTTCATAATTTTCTTTACTTTAGTTCTCGAGATATTTCTAATAGACCCCTTATCTGCCTCACCCTATATAGCCCGGTTACAGAATTTAAAGAGATAGACCAGTTGGTATACAAGTACCACTTGTACACCAATTGGTCTATCTCTTTAAATTTCTCATTTATCTGTAACCGGGCATAACTCTTTTCCTATTGTATATTTTGACTTGAAATTTTCCAGAAAACTTCCTCATGAGTTATATTTTAATGT
Source organism: Diabrotica virgifera virgifera (assembly GCF_917563875.1). Lineage (NCBI taxonomy): Eukaryota > Metazoa > Arthropoda > Insecta > Coleoptera > Chrysomelidae > Diabrotica > Diabrotica virgifera. Next base: position 142,715,442 of record NC_065444.1, on the reverse strand, counting down.
CGTGTTAGTAAAAATTTTATGCTAAAACGTTCGTCGCTCAATTTTCTAAGTAAACATGAACCTAACGGAATCTGACGACAAAATGTTTAACAATTAATAACTCCTCTTTCAAATTGTTTAAACATTTCGGTCAAATCTCGTTGTAATTCAAATACTTGAGAGATAATACAGTAAAATTTTCAAAGGGAAATATTCACAGCGACCAAAGATATAGTGAGATAAATTTGAAAAATACATCATTTAAATTAATTCTTCGCATTTTTGCATAAAATTCGATTTTTGAACATGTTCCATCAAATGTAGATAAAAATAAACTTCATTCAGCGACCTCGAAAATATAAAGAATGGCTAAAATTCTAAAATAAAATACAATACTAAACAGTATTTTATATAAAAATACTAAAATAAAATACACAAAAATGATACATTTCACACACAAATATATAACACAAAAAATTGTAACGTGATAGTATGAAAAAAATAGAGGATACGGCAACGGTGTTACATGTGACGGCCGGACCGGGTCGGTTCCTATACCAATACCTACACAGACTTATTAGGGTGCTTTAAAATCCAAGATGTCCAATTGGTCATTCACCTCAAAGTTGATTTTCGTGGTAGGTATAACGTGATTTTTGTTGCTGCTGTTCACCAGTCGATTGAGTTCGCGAATACTCGATGCGAAATCACAAAACGAACCGTAGGCAAACAAGCAAGCAAGCATAGTGATTTAACCCAGCCTGAGAGACTTGCTCACCCCTAGAGAATGACATTCGGGTGATACAATTCATTGAGGCGAGGAGGATTAACTCCCGTAAGCAGGAATCACTCCACCTCGCTTCAATGCTCCAGACCATCCACTTACCCCCCGATAGCACTCTGATGCGCTACAGGGGCTCTCAATCAGCAAAGTGCTTATCACATGGGAATCTTGGGTACACGGACTCCCATATGAAATCCTACCCCGATCAATGCAGGCCAGCGTGAGGCGCTCTATTCCCGCTATCTCTAGTGACTTATCTTCGATCTGTTTTGCTTGCTCGGGCGCCGAGTCCCCGCTCTGGGCTATGTCCAGTTCAGTGACTCGGCGCTCGGGGATGTGGGCCCCTGATGCCCGTTTTTTGGGTTTTGTTACTAATATTTTTTTTTGTGGCTTTCGCCTATTGTTAATATTTTATTGATTTGTTTAGTGGCTGAATCCGTTTTTAAGTTTTTTGTATATTTTTTTTTGAGGGATGTCTGAAACGTATAAAAATCAACATTAATAAATATAATGAGATGCCAAAGGTGAGCAAGTTGTCTTCTTTTGATAGAGCTACGATTATCTAGCCTTTATTATATATTTACTAATATTTGCTGTTTGGGTCTCCTGTGTTTCCATCTATGGTACACATCATACCTTAATATCTCTTGCAGGATCCGGTTTGGGTGGTCTTCTAACTCACCAAATTTTGTTCTGGCTTTTTCCTCCATAATATCCAGTACTCTTATTTGTTTTAGGTCTCCAAATAAGAACCGTTCGGCGACGTATCTGGGCACGTTTGCAGCTTCTCTGAGGCAGTTGTTGTGTGCCGCTTGTATCTTCTTTTTGTTACTTTGACCTGTGTGACCCATGCAAGAGATGCGTATGTAATTATTGGCAGTATAATGCTATTTATCAGTCTTAATTTTGTTTTCATAGCTAATTTGCTTCTTCTTCCTCTGAGTCCTCTTATTGCCGCTCTGGCCGCTGCTGTTTTCTGGACTGTTGCGTTGACATGTGATGTGAATGTTAGACCTTGGTCCATTGTGACTCCTAAATATTTAACTTCGTTTTGCCATTCGCTGGGTCTGTCTTGCAATGTTAGCTGTTCTTCTGGGTTATCTCTTCTCTTTTTGAAGATAACCGCTTGGGCTTATCTGGATTTATTGCTATTTTAGAAGGGGTGATAAAACTGCCCCCTGTGGTACTCCAGCTTCCGGCATTCCGTGTTCTGATAGAACTGGACTCTGAACTTCCGGTCGCTTAGGTACGAGGAGATGAGTTTCGTCATGCCCCGCTGTATCCATAATCTCTCATTTTGTATATCAGTCCTTCATGCCACACTCTATCAAAGGCTTTGCTTACATCCAGAAAGGCTGCTCGTTGATTGTTTGTCGCTGATTGTTGGTCATTGAATCCAGCTACTATATATTCGGTAAGTCTTAATATTTCAAGACGAACCGTAGGCAAACTCGATGCGAATATACGTATCGAAGCCAAAAAGTGATGACGAACTGGGTTCGAGTAGAATCTCAGAAAATGATACGGTTTTCTTAGGCCTTAGAGTATAAAGTAAATTTTTTATTATTTAATTATTATAAACGTTTATTTTATATTCTAAGGATGATTCAGTGATAACGTATAATTATATTATATTACTTATTATATACAGGGTGATTGATTAGTAGGGTACAGCTCAAAAGCTCCGCTATAGTAATAGATAGCAATAAAAGTTAATAACAAAAATTTTAGCCACCTTTGAGCTTCACATTACAAAATTAGTTAGAATGTTACAGGGTGTTCGATAACACAGTGGCAGACCAAACTTTTGTTTTTTTAAATTGAATACCCTATATTTTATTTTAGATTCAAAATCCTGTTAACTTTTCCATCACAAAAATATAAAGGTTTGTTATGTTATATAGGGTATTTACAAAGTTATAACCAATTTTATATGAAAATCGTAACAAGTTCAACTCCCTGTATAAATAAAAATAAGCAAAACAACAATGGTTTATTAATACATATTTTTTAACGTATTGTCAAAATTTTCAAGAATGGTCGATATTGCTAATTTTCTTTATATCAAATACAGGGTGAGTCAAAACGCAAGTACATTATTTTCTCAGTAATTTTAAATGGAATACCCTATATTCTATATCACTATTGAAAAGTACCATTACCGTACTTTAATTTTTAGATAACATTCTCTCTGTCTAAATTTATTAGTTTTCGAGATATTTTCATTTTTTAATGGACCAGTAGCGTGGCCACCCAAATCACCAGAATTTAATAAACTGGGCTGATTTTTTTGGGGTTACGTTAATAATGAAGTTTATAAAATACCTCCAACAACAAGGGATGAGATGAAAAATAGAATACAAAGTGTATTTCGATGTGTTAATTTACAAATGCTCCGTAGAGTAAGTAGCTCATTCAATGATCGTTTTTAGGCGTACATAAATGTGTTAGGAGATAATTTTGAACACCTTATGTAATTAAATATTAAAAATATTTTATTAAAAGTAGCTTCTAATTTTTTCAAACATGTTTTTTTGCAAAATGCAATACTGATAAATTATGTTTCGTTATTTATTTGTTACATTGTTACATTTACATACAAAAGTAGTGTTTAATTGTCTTCACAAAATATTGCATTTTGTGTTTGTTTTCGTTTGTAAAATGTATGACTAATAAATTATTTTTATTTCTTTATTTGCTACAGTGTTACATTGATTACCGGATTGCTTAAAATTTAGATAAATTTAAACACCTAAAATAATTTGCTCTGAAAAATGAAAATATCTCGAAAACTAATAAATTTGAGCATAGGGAATGTTATATAAAAATTAAAGTACGTTAATGTTACTTTTCAATAATGATATAAAATATAGGGTGTTCCATTTAACATTACTCAGAAAATAATGTACCTGCGTTTTGACTCACCCTGTATTTGATATAAATAAAATTAGCAATATCAATAATTCTTAAAAATTTTGACAATAAATAAAAAATATGGCATTAATAAACCATTGCTGCTGTGCTTATTTTTATTTATACAGGGAGTTAAACTTGTTACGATTTTCATACAAAATTGGTTATAACTTTGTCAATACCCTGTATAACATTACAAACCTTTATATTTTTGTGATGAAGAAGCTAACAGGATTTCGAATTTAAAATAAAATGTAGGGTGTTCCATTTAAAAAAAACATAAGTTAGGTCTGCCACTGTGTTATTGAACACCCTGTAACATTCTAACTATTTTTTTAATGCGAAGCTCAAAGGTGGCTAAAATTTTTGTTATTAACTTATATTGCTATCTATTACTATAGCGGAGCTATTGAGCTTTACCCTACTCATCAATCACCCTGTACAGTGTGTCCCAAATTGGTATGTTTTGCAGTGTATACCGAAAACTAGAGTAGATAGAAAAAAAGTAGTTAAGATGTCATGACTTCTTTTTTCGTTAAAGTAACGATTGCCCAATCAAATCATGAATAGCTCCTCACATTATCGAGATACTGGGCGACTATTGAAAAATGTCGAAAACGACAGGGTTACAGATCTTCTTTATTAAGAAAAATTTTAAAAAACTTTATAGGAACTTTTGATAGATATATTATGGACGGATTCATTGGCGTACAAAAAACTTTTTTAGGGGGTCTCGCTAAGGAAATATAAACCATAATTATGTTTTTTTTTTAATGGGACACCCTGTATATTTTGACATTTTTCGTTTACCTTTTTAATTCTCTTTCATCTGATATGACATATCATATATCTATTTTCAGTTGTTGGAGCTACTGTGCAAATAAATTGTTTATAGTTGACGTCAGGTTAAAGGCACTTAAAAATAAAACACTCGGTAACGTATTTTAACATTTTAATATTAGGGTACCAATTCTTGACAGTTTTGTTAAATTTATTTATTAAAATAAAATCAGTACCTACCTAACTTGAAAATAAAGTAAATACTTAACTGCTTATTATTGGTTCAAAGTGAATTTTTATTTTTAAATTGTTGATTCCATATTTTATAAATAAAATTATCGCGAAATAGAATACACTGTATTTTATTACCTTTTTCGTTTCCATTTATAATTTTTTGACCCAATACATATATTATTATTGTCTTTTATACTTTCTGTCTAAAATGACATATTGTTACATCTTGTAAGAATGTTCATTTCATCGAGTAGGCTTTGGTAATGTTGGCATGGAAAATAAAACAAAACATGTGTCATCTGGGTTATCTGTCAGAATTAATATTGTCACTAAAGTATTGTCAACAAAAACATGAATTTTGAAAATTATGAAAAATACGATATGCATTTGGCATATATTGAATGTCAAAAGAATGTTATTGCTGCATCTGAATTATATTTTCAACGATATCCAGAAAGAAGGCAACCAGACAAGAGAATTTTTAAAAAGCTTGATTCAAATTTATTACAGTATGGATGTTTCTTAAAACCACGGCGTCAGTATGAAAAAAATAATGAAGTTTTAAATACGTTGGGTTATATACACGCATACCATAAAACTTCTTTACGTCAAATTGAGAAGGAAATAGGTATTCCAAAGACAAGTGCTGGGAGAATTTTCAAGAAACATAAATTTAGGCCTTATCGTACATCTGTCCGACAAAAATTATATCCTAACGATTATTTGAGAAGGATACAGTTTGCTGAATGGTATATAGAAAAATGTAATGAAAATCCAAATTTTTATTCAAAGGTAATATTTAGCGATGAAGCTCGCATATCCAGTTCAGGAATCTTTAACCGACACAATGAACTATATTGGAATGACTCAAATTCCCACTTAGTTCAAGGGATCAGGAGGCAAGGCAGATTCGGTTTTAACGTTAGTTGTTTTGTCAAGCATAATAAATTAGTTTATCACGTATTTGACGATAAACTAACTGTTGCCGGATATGTAGATATCCTAGAAACGAATTTAAATGACATTTTTGATGAGGAATATTTGGCTGATCGGAATACATTTTGGTTCCAACAAGATGGAGCACCTGCCCATAACGCAGAATTCGTTGGAGATTATTTAAATGAAAAATTTCCTAATCAGTGGATTGGAACTTATGGTCCTGTTAGGTGGCCCCCCGTTCACCAGAACTAAATCCTCCTGATTTTTTTATTTGGGGATTTTTAAAAAACAATATTTATAAAACTGAATTTAACACCAAGGAAGAATTATTACAAAGCATTCATCAAGCATTTAGAAAAATAAAACCAGTGCATATACTCAATTGTGTAAGATCTGTAAGAAAAAGGTGTCAATTATTATTACAACAAAACGGGGAGTATTTTGAACATTTATTATAATTTTCATATTTTTGTAAAATTAATTATAGTTGTTACGTTGTTTATTATTGTTGTTTGTTGGTTTATGTTAATGTTATTATTTTTGTAAAATTAATTATTGTAGTTAAGTAGTTTTTTGTTGTTGGTAAATTTGTTATTCCTATTTTTTAAGTTGATTGATTTTATTTTTGCTAAATAAAAATGTCAAGGATTGGTACCCTAATATTAAAATGTTAAAATACGTTACCGAGTGTTTTATTTTTAAGTGCCTTTAACCTGACGTCAACTATAAACAACTTATTTGCACATTAGCTCCAACAACTGAAAATAGATATACGATATGTCATATCAGATGAAAGAGAATTAAAAAGGTAAACGAAAAATGTCAAAATATACAGGGTGTCCCATTTAAAAAAACATAAGTATGGTTTATATTTCCTTAGCGAGACCCCCTAAAAAAGTTTTTTGTACGCCACTGAATCCGTCCATAATATATCTATCAAAAGTTCTATAAAGTTTTTTAAAATTTTTCTTAATAAAGAAGATCTGTAACCCTGTCGTTTTCGACATTTTTCAATAATCGCCCAGTATCTCGATAATGTGAGGATCTATTGATGATTTGATTGGGCAATCGTTACTTTAACGAAAAAAGAAGTCATGACATCTTAACTACTTTTTTTCTATCTCCTCTAGTTTTCGGTATATACTGCAAAACATACCAATTTGGGACACCCTGTACAGTCTGAGAGATGACACACGAGATTATAGCAAAATTTCTATTTACTGTAACTTTTCGAGTTTTTGAGCTATAGCAACGAGTTTTATGTCACTGGAAAGGTAATTTTGCATTATTTCAAAATATAAAAAAATATACAGGGCGTGTCGAAAAATTAAATTTTTTTTCATTTCCAGTTTAACCGGAAGCCATATTTTGAGTAAAATTTATTGTGATAATAGATAATAAAGTAAAATATACGTCTGCCAAATTACAACCTTTAGTTTCTATTACAGAGGGAGTTACGGGCACTCGAATATTTTTTAATAAAAAATTCATAACTCCCCTCTTATTGGCAGTTCAGAAATCAGTTAAAAGGTATTTCAGAAGAAAAGCAATGTATTTAAATTCTGGTTGATGAGGGGTTAAATGTCTGTACTTCTCATTTTTCCTTGAAGTACATTAGTCATATATTTTTTTGCACTATATCTCGCTTAGTTTGAATGTAACCGACATCTAACGGTGCTCGTTTTAAATGCCTTTTCAAACACTACAAAAGGCTTTGGTAGCATTATACACCTAAAACCTACCGTTCTTCTGTTATTTCAACTTGAATACACCAATTTGAGCATGCACCAAAAAAACAAACTCTTTTCACCTACCTTATCTCTTTTTGTATTATAAATAGAACATTTACGAAGGAACGAATCTCTTTGTTATTTATAATCTAAAAAATGTTTTATATAGTGTTTTTAGTTTGATGCATAGTTTTTAAGGTATTCACAAAAAACCGTCCGAAAAGGTGTCATTTTTCAATGAAAATGGCCAATTTTCAGCTACGCATAACTCAAAAAGTATTGAGTTCTCAAAAAAAAGTATAGACCAGTTTTTGCTTAAAAATAGGTTCTCTATCCACTTTCGTGCTTATTTTGACCAACAAATTTTCCACCCTCTTGAAGGGGTGGGAACCGCACCAAGATAAAAAGCGCCATAGTATATAGGGTAGATTTTGTTTCTTGAACTATTCCCCACTTACTGTGAAAATATCAAGTACATCGATGTAGTAGGATGGAATTCGGAGCCAAATACACTTATTGACTGCCCTATTCGCGGTGTGCAAGTACTTGGAAGAGAAACGAGAAACGACCGTGCGCGAGTCGCGGAGAAATATTGCAACTATCTTAAAAAATAATTCATATTGTCAATTGAAATTGTCAAATTGACGTATATTTCATACCTTCTGTCATTGAAGCAGAAAAATTATATATTGCTCCACAATACTGATATGATATGCAATATTATATAAAGGTAAATTTAATTAATTGTATTTTGCTTGCAGTACTGCATTTTAATAACTAATTTTATTTACAACATACAATTGTTTATGTTTGCAAAGCATAACCTGCATCTTATTTTTTCTTCTTATTATTTTTTTGGACTATGGCCTTGACAATTATCCAACAACCAGGACTAATATAATTGGCCAATATAATTAAAAGTGCGAATAAAAGTACAGAGCGTAGAAATAGAGGTCGCTTTGCCGAACTTGCACGGTCCCAATAATAATATGCTCTGCTATGATCGCGTGAGAGGTCACACACAGGAATATAGCAAAATTTCTATTTACTGTAACTTTTCGAGTTTTTGAGCTACAGCGACGAGTTTTATGTCATTGGAAAGGTAATTTTGGATTCTTTCAAAATATGTGAAAAAAATTAGATTTTTTTTTCATTTCCGGTTTAACCGGAAGCCATATTTTGGGTAAAATTTATTGTAATAATAGATAATAAAGTGTCATATAAGTCTGCAAAATTTCAAATTTTAGTTTCTATTACAAAGGAAGTTACGGGCACTCGAATATTTTTTAATAAAAAATTCATAACTCCCCTCCTATGGGGAATTAAGAAATTTGACTAATGTCATTCGATTTACCTGTAGTATATCAAAACTATATCAAAAAATAAACAAATTCCTTGGAGCCATTTTTGAGAAAATCTAATTCAAATTTATGTCAAATTTCGACCCCTTAAATATAGGCAACCCATAACTTTTTCTGAAAAACGATAATCTTCTTCTTATAGCCCCATCTTTAGGCTATATAACGACTTTTTCAAATTAAACTTATCTTAAACAAGTTTTTAGATAGGTAGGGAAATGTGTCGGGTGGGCGGTCGGCCCTGTAGGCCGCCATTTTGAATTTGGAAATGTCAAATTTCGTATTTCGATTAACCTCTCGATGAGCTCACTTTGAGTTAAATTTCATTCGTTTCGGTCAAAATTTTCAATAACCCCCCTATTTCGGCCCCCCTTTGAGAGGTTTTTTTTAAAAGCTTAGTTTCTCGACAAAATTCTCTTAAACTCACTCATACCGAATTTCGTTGAAATCGGTCCGGTAGTTTTTGCTGGGCGGTGGCGACATACGTACGTACGTACGTACGTACGTACATACTTCCGACATGTTTTTTTTATTTGCTTTTTAGACTCAGCTTAGGGGGACTTAAAACGTCGAAAAAAAGTGAAATCTGAAATTTTTTTTGCACGATCCTATAACTTTATCTATTATACTATACTACGTATATAGTACGATAAAGTAATATTATACTATACTACGTATATAGTACGATAAAGTAAAAAACCGCTGTAAAAAATCACGGCAAAGATAAGAGACACTGTAGAGCTACAGGTGGGGGTTCATCGAAGCCAGCTGAGGAAACACCAGTTGACTGTGTTATCAACGACATATTGGGTGAGCGAAAGACAGAAATGCTAGCAGAGTGTGATTCTGATATTATTCAAACAGGCAAGTATTGTATGACATTCAAAATTTAGCCATTTTAATTATGAGTTTTTTAGAACTTACGGCAGCGGACTTGTTCGTGAATGAGAATAATGAGGATGGTGTAGTGGAAATACTCCAAATAGAAGTAGAAGCGGAAGAAATACCAGAGGCAGAAAATAAGCCAAATATAAATGAATCACCTTTAGATTTATTAAATCCTGATGGAGGTGAATATTTTAATGTATTACTTGTCAAATATAGGAAATAGTTTGAAAATCTTACAATCGCCATGCGGTGTTATGGCGACTGTGAGATTCTCAAACTCTGTGAGATTTGACAAGTAATACCTACATATTAAAATGTGTTTCATATATTTTCATTTTGTAGATTGGTCTGATTATACACCATCAAAACTGAAACAACCAGTGGCAAAGGAACTAAAGGAAAAAAAAGTAAGTTTTTTGACAAAAATAATATTATGAATTTAATGGATTCAATTGTAGGAAAGGTAACTGGGAGTACCACAAAAGCAAAATGGTGCAAGGTGGCTGAAGCCAAATTAGAATTATACCGGTTGAAAAAGCAAGCACTGCTAGCCGATCACAATAGAAAGAAGGACTTGCATGACCTCCAAGTCAAATATCTAAAAGAAGAACACGATTTAAAAATGAGTTTATTACGAGGAGAGCAGCAGCCACAAACCAAAAAAATGTAATAAATAAATAAAATCTGTCTTTTGTATGTATCTTACCATATCTGGTTCAATTTCATCATCTCCACCTCCCGCCAGTGCCGGATTTAGGATACTTGCGGCCCTAGGCCATATTACCCCCGATAACTTCACGATAGCATAACATAAATGAAGAGAAATGCCACTAATGTTTATTATTTGAATACGGTATATAAATAGGCTGAAAAGTTTTATTCACTAATTAAATATTCTTGCTTTACAAATTTGGCTAAAATTCCAAAACAGCTTCAACGACAATTTCTATAATTTATAGAAAATATATGCCTAACTCAAAAAGTTAGTGTTCAATCTCAAAGTAATCCCTTAATTTGTAATCTCACATTTTTTCTTAACTTCCTAAACTTGTATAGTTTCACCATGTATAATTGAAACATTGGGAAACATCGAGTAATATTTTAATAATTAGAGTCCATTCAACCTGCAAACTTAGTAAATTGCCAAATAATGTATTTTCCAATTGAACTTTAAGTTTTGCAATAGCTTCCTTTAAACTGTAGTTGCAACCTTTCAAAACGCAAGGTCCGTAGTTCGGTTGTCATGCAACTTATTGATGAATTGCATATTTTGACGAGATTATAAATTTACCAAGGGGACTATTTTGGGTGGCAGTCTATCATAGAAAGTTACCTGAACATCATCTATAGTGTACAGTATTTCTCATGATCATCTTTCAGTGCGTCACAGTTTTTCGATTTCTTTCTAACGCATTAAATTGTATGTGACAGAAAAAAAGGCACGTCGTTGATTACATTTCGTCGGTGACATTTTTATAACATTTATTCTAGTTATTCTAGTTGTCGATAGATGGCGCCATAATAAAAAAATATTTTTTTTTTAATTAGATAGTAATATTACAAATATAATCCGTATAATTTATAAGACTATACAAATCAAAGAAAATACCATTTTATAAATGCAAGAGACACATTTGATTTGTTTTTATTCCAAATTGAAAATAAAATGTGACAACTGTCAGATTTAACTAAAATGTCATGTTAGAATAAATGTCATAAATGTGTATTATCACGGACTTACCCTTTTTCCTATCATTTGTTACGCACTGAAAAATGATCATGAAAAGGACAATAATTACGTAGCTGTCAATAAAACCATATTTTTTCTCCACACTCAAACATTTATTTACCATCGTCGATCGAGAAGAAGCGGACAAAGGGGCATTACAAAACAATTCGATCCTGAGATCTACGTCGAATTGTCCAGTTAGCAACCAGCAGTTATTTGTAAAAATATTAATATTGCTAATATTATTATATTATACCTAAATAGCCCAGTAAATGAACGGGAAATACGGTGATACCCGATAGCGTGGAATTTTTAGGGGCAACTCCGAATTGCATGAAAATTTGGATTTAGATTCTACTTACCCTTCACTTCAAAGTTGAATTTGTGCCGTTGGTTGCTTTTACTTAGGGGGTGACAGTAACCCCTTCTCGGGGGTGAAAAAACATATCTACGTTCAAGATAAGACCTTCTTCTTCAGGTGCCATCTCCGCTACCTAGGTTGGCAATCATCATGGACATTTTAATTTTTGGGGCAGTAGCTAAGATAAGACCGGAAATGGATAAATTGACTATAAGCAACTTTCATTATACAGTCGAGCCCGCTTATTGGAATAGCCTTCGTGCCATGCAAAAGTATTTCTATATTTTAATAACCGATCATTGGTGGCTAATACATAGTAACGTTACGGGACCTCAAATTTTTATTCCTTTAAGCGGGATATTCCTATAAATGGTATTCTAATAAGCGGATTCAACAGTATAGAGTTTTTTATGTAAGTCAAAACTTTTCGAGTTTTTTGTGATTGAAAATGTTTATTTTTCGACAAAAAACTACGTTTTCAGACGGTTTTTCGCAAATAACTCAAAAAGTAAATATTTTATCAAAAAAACTATTTTTAGCAAAAGTGTAGCTTAGAAAAAAACGAAAAGAGTTGTGTAGTCGTGAAGTGTATAGACCCATCAAAAGCAAATTTGTAGCTCATGAAAAATACGTTTTTATTCGTCCAATTCCAAATTGAATATTTCATCGTGAAATAACCAAAAAACTTTTCGGGAAAAACCCATTTAAATTTTAAAAAGGTGTTTAAAAAAAGCTTTATTTTAATTGTTTACAAAAGTTTCTAGCGTTAAGAATAAGCGAGTTACGCTCAAAATAAAGTTGGCCCCCATTTTTTTTTTTGGTAAAAAAAATCATGATTTCCCCGTGTTTAGCTGATGTTTTTTTTATAATCTACACTTTTGCTAAGAATATTTTTTTCGATAAAATATTTACATTTTGAGTTATTTGCGAAAAACTGTCTGAAAACGTAGATTTTTTGTCGAAAAATAAACATTTTCAATCGCAAAGAACTCAAACAGCATTGACTTACATAAAAATTTTTATAGAACGAAAGTTGCTTAGAATTAGTCAATTTATCCATTTCTGGGCTTATTTTAAACATGCGTCTTTCACCCCCGAGATGGGGTGACTGTCACTCCCCAAGTAAAAGTAGCCAACGGCACAAATTCAACTTTGAAGTAAAGGGTAAGTAGAACCTAAAAATCCAAATTTTCATGCAATTTGGAGTTGCCCCTGAAAATTACACTCCAAATCAGTCATTTAGTGGGCTAAAATTAGGATTGCAGTTAATTGTTAAAGTTAAATAACGTTTGTTTCATTTGATGGCGAAAAGTACAGGTGACAAAAAAAGACTAAAAAAAAGCCGAGTTGAAAAGACATTATAAGTAAAAGAACAAGCAAAATAATATGAATTGTAATAGTAATAGGCTACGGTACTAAAAAATAAAAATATTAAGAATACAAAAATTTAAATTAAATTAAATTAAAAAAAAGTTTTTTTTTACGCTGCGGCCCCCTTTTATCAAAATCCTTCTATCAAATACTTCTTGTGTACATATTTACTGTAGCTCTGTATTTTCTTCACCTTCATTTGTTACATTGTCTTTCTTTCAAAATAAATACTTAGAAAGTATATCTAATGTTATTTTTTACAAATAAATCAAATTAATTAAAAAAAAATGAATAACTATTTTCAATTTTGGAGTATGAAGGGAACCATTCTCGTTGGAACTTTACCGCGCTGAGCAGATGGGACGTGAATTGTAAAATTCCCTCATCTTCCTTATAGTCTCAGCATCCGTATGGCTTGCAAATTGTAGAAGCCTCGGAGGTGTAACCAGAGAAGGTTCCCATTGTTTTCATTCTGGTGGGGTGTAGAATAGCATTATGTTGTTTTGTATGCCATTAGAATGAAAACTTAGTCTTTTTGCAAGCAGTTGCCGCTAGGGCATCTATGCCATTTCGTTCGTTGCAATCCAGGACTGCATGCTGGGGTTTGTTTTGGTTGGATCGGGGAGAGCAGCATATGTGCCTCCTGATGAGAGACTAACAAGTTTCGAAACCGGTAGGGGTGCTTGCGGCACTCTCTGATTGGACTAGAATACGGTTCGGCTGTTTTCGTTTTGCAACGAAATTGAAAATGGTTATTCATTTTTGATTTACATTTACTCTGTGTGGAGTATGAAGGGAACCATTCTCGTTGGAACTTTACCGCGCTGAGCAGATGGGACGTGAATTGTAAATTGTAGAATTCCCTCATCTTCCTTAGTCTCAGCATCCGTATGGCTTGCAAATTGTAGAAGCCTCGGAGGTGTAACCAGAGAAGGTTCCCATTGTTTTCATTCTGGTGGGGTGTAGAATAGCATTATGTTGTTTTGTATGCCATTAGAGTGAAAACTTAGTCTTTTTTTCAAATCAATTTTGTTTCAATCTAGTAGGTACTGAGAAAATAAGCCAAGAAAATTAAACATACAAAACATTCATACTTTTTTTTGCTAAACTATTGATGAGTTAGATGGGCTAGAAGAAGCCCAGAGTGGTTTCCGGAAAGGACGAGGAGTGCAAGGTCACATATTCACAGTGAAGCAAACAACAGAAAAAACACTACTGACTAAAACTAAAGCGTACATCACCTTCATCGACCTAGAAAAAGCATTCGACAGAGCCAAACGACAAACAATATGGAATAGTCTAATTACAAGCGGAGTAGATAGAAAACTAATAGAAGTCATCAACAGTTTATAATATAGAAGGAACACGAATTATATAATGCATGAAAATATGGAATCGCAACAATTTGAAACATCTGAAGGCTAAGACAAGGAGGGTCCATTAGTGCTACACTCTTCAACATCTTCATGGACGAAATAATGAACGAATACATACCACAATTTAAGAAACTACATGTAGGCTACCGAAATCTAGAAAGAGTTGGAATATCAGAATGTGCATTTGCTGATGATGTAGGTAGTTGTTATGTCAGATAAAGAGGAATATTTGATAAATAATTTACAAACATGGAATGTGGTATTAAATAGGCATGGGATGAACATAAACACACGCAAAACAAAGATTATGGTAATAGCACAAGAACAACCCGTATTAAACATACAAATCAATGGAGAAACAATAGAACAGGTAAACCACTTCCAATAACTGGGAGTAACAGTGGAAAATAACACAAAGATACAGAAGAAAGGATTAACAAAACGTCTAAGATATTCCACGCAATTAATAACTGTCTTCAACACGATATACAGACCAGTACTTACATACGGGTATTAACAAGAAGAATGAAAAGTAAGATTTAGGCACTAGAAATGAAATACCTAAGATGAGTAAAAGCAGTAACAAAAAGAGACAAAATTTGAAATATTGATATACGAGATGAGCTCAAAACTAAACCACTCCTAGAATACATCGAAGAAAAACAACTGAGCTGGTGGGACCACATGAAAAGAATGAGAAAAAACATACCAGTAAGAAAAGTACGGAAGCAAAAATACAGAAAAAAAGAAACAGAAGAAGACCAACAAAAAACTGGGATAAAAAAGTCACAAAAGTATATTTTTAAAATTTTCATTTAAAGGTAGATTTAAAAAAAAATGCAAAAGATCAAATCTGTTAAAAGAATATTTATTATACAAGAATAAATTAAAAAATAAAACTACAAATTATTGAAATATGCAATAATTTCATTCCTAGTTGCAATATTTAAATTCCTATTATTATAAATAGGTGCAGGCATATTATTAACAAAGTTAAAAGCAGCCTGATCAGCTGCATTTAATACAGGAGGCTCCAAGTCATTGCTATCTATAGCTAAATTATGCAATATAGCTGTAGCAACTATCACCCATTGAACTTTGTTAATCTTCAAATTAATGCCATTACTCAAAATTGGAAACCTCCTTTTCCACACCCCATATGAGCGTTCCACACAATTCCGAGTCCGTATTAGGGACTCGTTATATACATTTTCTACACGATTTCTTGTTTGTACCAAGGGTGTCAGTAAATAATTTTTTACACCATACCCTGCATCTCCTACAAGCAGTGCAGTTCCAAATTCTCCATTTTCAAACTGCCCATTTATCTGTGATTGATTAAAAATGGTCGAATCATGGACAGACCCTGGCCATCGTGCCACAATATTTCTGATTTTTAAATTGGCATCACAAATTGTTTGAACATTAATGGAAAAGAAATTTTTTCTATTTCTAAAAATTTCTGCTCGGTCTTCTCCTAGAAATATACATTTTAATTATATTTATAACAAATATAAGTATTTAACCAAACCTGGATAAATTATTTTAACATGGGTGCAGTCTAAAGCACCTGTAACCCTAGGGAATTTGGCTATTTTATAAAACCCACTTGTATATTGGTTACTTCATCTGCAGTTTGTGGAAACTGCAAGTATCTGTTCCGTAAACTAGCAATCAATAGCTCTTGTTACCTGTAATTTATATAGTAAGAAAACTGAGACAACATATTTTAAAAGTATTACCTACCTTAAATATTACTTTGCTTGTTATACTTTTATGAATACCACCAAAGTCTCCCATTACTACTAGAAAACTACCAGTAGCAAAATACCGCAAAGTGATTAATAGCATTTCCATAGGATTTAATGCATGATTCCTAAAAATAAAAATATAATTATATTATATTTGTCTATACAGCAAAATAAGTATTTATATATTCAAATATATATTAATAAATATTCAAACAGTTGGACTTCTTATTTCCCCGTCGATCTGTTCTAACAGCGATACCACCGTTGGCTTCAACAAACGAAATCGGCGAAAAAAAGTCTACATCGTCCCAGTAATTATAGTGGTCTCTTCAATTGTGAAACCGAGGTACCTACGTGGTCGCACTAAGTGCACAATAAAGTTAATCATCATCAGATGAAAAATCGGAATTAATCATTTTTGTAATGTTCTTCTTCTTCTTCTTCCTTTATTGGGTTATATCCCTCGGGATAATTCGCCCAGCTTACACCAGGGAAATACTCTTGTCTTGCTCTGGGCAGTCGAATATTTCCAAATATATATGTTAAAGCCTCAATTTTTTTAAATATATATTAGCAGGAACATCTTCGTATAGGGCCAGACAGTCCCTACAGGAAAGGCAATATTATACCATAAGGGTTAAGGCTTTTATCATTTGGAGGTCCAATATCTTTTTATATCTTTATCTTCTTAATTTTTTTAATTCAAATTTGGGAATTGATTAATTTATAAATTAAGTTTGGCTAAGTTAAGGAATTTAAGGATCAGGTTAATCCTACGTGGATTAAGGTTGGACATAAGTAGGCAAATTTCAATGGGAGTAGGGATATTTGTCTTGGCTAATTCTTTATATAGGTCAAAATTGGGTGACATATTTATAGGGCACTCAAAAATCAGATGATTTAAGGACCCAACTCGGCCACAGTCACAATATGGGTCATCTTTTACTCCTATCCTGAATAGGTGAACTGGAGTAGCACAATGACCTGTCCTCATTCTAATAATGGTGGTTATATGTCTTCTGTCTTGGTATGCAAAATTGTGGTACCAGGGGAGTTTATCTATCTGACCTACAATTTTAGAGTAAAATGAATTATTTCGATTTTTCCCCTGCCATTCTTGCTTCCACCGATTCCAGATGGAATACTTGATGTCTGGTAGAAAGTTGGAATAGTGAAGAGTGATACCAGCAGCTACATTTAAGGTTCTACCTATATTAGCTAGTTTATCAGCCACCATGTTCCCTTTAATATTCGAGTGTCCTGGAATCCATGCCAGACTAATATTAACGTTATTTTCTCTCGCTTCAATGATGCCTCTCTTGGTCATGAACGATGAATGTTCTGTTTCCATAGAATAGGTTGATCTGCCTATTTTCTGTAAGGCACTTATAGAGTCCGAGCAGATGATTGCTTGTTTAATCCCATTTTTCAAAATAATTTGGAGGGCATGATTAATTGCGACAATCTCAGCCGTACATATTTGGGTATACTTAGGTAGTTTACTGGTATAAGAATAGTTGATCTCTCGGCTAAAGACACCAAAGCCTGCTGATCCTTCATCATCAACCGAGCCGTCCGTGAAGAATTTGGTGTGACTAGGTTTATTTAGAATTATTTTTTGGAGTTGAACTGAGGCAAGTTCATCTGAACGATTAGATTGGATATTTATGATTGGAATTGTTGATAATTGATGGTCTAGTTCAAAGTTATGGCATGGGTATAAGTCACTTAAATATAAGTTGGGATAAGTACTTTTAAATTTGTTTTTTAAAAGCACTAGAAATGGAATACTTCTGTTTTTCCAATGATTTTGGTTCCTTTGAATTGCCAAGTCTAACAGGTCGAGAGCGGAAATAATTGGGTTGCCAATTAACATTAAATTTTTTAATATAAATTTAGAGCTAAGCCATTCCCATCTAGATTTAAGCGAGATCTGACCACTTTCACTTAAGAGAGCATGAATTGGGGTAGATTTCATGCATCCAGTTATAATTCGGATACTTTTGTATTTTAGTTTCTCCAATCTTTTAATTAAGGAAGTTGGACAATCGAAAATTACCTGGCAGCCAAAGTCCAGATGGCTCTGAATCAGACCATTGTGTACAATTTGTAAGGTTTTTGGATCACTTCCCCAATAAGTCCCACAAAGAGCTCTCATCACATTCAGGCCACGATTTACTTTTAGTTCTATTGAGTTTACATATGAATTCCACTTTAAGTTTTTTTGAATATTTACCCCCAGGTATTTGACTGAATCCACCCAACCAATATTCTGGTTACAAAATATTACGTTAGGGGGAGAGATTTTCGTGTTTCCTTTTGTAAATAATATTGCAGAAGATTTGTTCTTAGACAGATTTAAATTGTGGTCTAGCAACCATGATTCCATCTGAATCAATAATTTATTTACATTAATTACCAATTCATTAATATCACTCCCTCTAATCAGAAGAACCAAATCGTCTGCATACTGAATTAGTTTGCATGAAGAGGGGATTAAATTATACAGGGAAAGACAATATAGGTTGAAGAGGATAGGGCTTAATGGGGAACCTTGGGGTAGTCCCAGACTTGATTTTCTTGGGCCATGGGTTTGTCCCAGTTTGTCTTTGACAAATAGCTCTCTATCATTTAGAAGGCAGAAAATCAAATTAGCCAGTTGGGTTGGAATGTTATACTTTAATAATTTGGAATACAAGAGTGATATATTGACATTATCATAAGCAGAAGAGATATCTAGAAATATGCCAACAGTGTATTGATTTTGAGCGAAGCCTATTGAATTGTTGAGGTGAGGTATGTAAGGCATTCCGTACAACCTCTACCCCTTCTAAATCCTAGTTGTAGTGGATTAAAAATCTTATTATGTTCCACAATCCACTCTATTCTATTCTTTATAAGAGTTTCGAGCATTTTGCCTACACATGAAGAAAGAGCTATTGGTCTAAAGTTTAACGGATTATTACAATCTTTATCTTTTTTGATTATAGGTAAAATTACTGATTGTTTCCACTGAACAGGAACTATACCCGTTCTAAGACTTTCATTGAAAAGTTGAATTAATAACAAAGATCCAACAACGGGAAGATTTTTTAACATTGAGTAGGAAATCTGATCCAAACCAGGAGCCGAGTCAGATTTAATTGAGAGGGAGTTCTGATACTCGTCGAGAGCAAATGGCGGTTCTAGGGCTTGAGGAGATCTAACCAATACTTTATTGACAGCGGAAAGGGGGGTTAAGCAACATAGAATTTCGTGGGATATAGGAGTAGAGGGCAATTGTGTATATATTGAAGGTTTCGAAGCCGATACCTTATTAATTTTCTCCCACACAACTTTTAGAGGAGTGTTTCTATTTAATTTACTGCAAAATAGTCTGAAACTATTTTTACGTTTTGATTTTAGGAATTTTCTTGATTTGGCTATATTCTTTTTAGCCTCGATATAGTTTTCCATTGAGGGGGTATTTTTAAATTTTTTTAAGGCAGACACTCTCGCAGAGACGACTTCAGCACATGAGTCATCCCACCATGGAATGTGGTATTTGAAATTATTAGGAGGGTGAAGCCAAGGTATTGTTTCATCAGCTACCGATGATATGGAGTTAGTAAAAAATTCGTAATCTTCCCTGGGAGAAGCTAAGAAAATGCTGTTTAAATTGTTATCATAAGTAGACCAATCAGCTTTCTTTAGATTTCTTCTTTTACATGAATGCGGGGGAGATTGAGGACATACACCTATCTGACATATTATGGGGAAGTGGTCACTAGTTCCAGTATCTGAAATAGTGGACCAGTTGCCCACACTGGCTGCCACATCGACTGATGCCATTGTTAGATCTACTACCGACTTACTGCCTCCTGGGGCCACCAGTCTAGTTGGGGACCCATCATTGAGAAATACTAGCTCAAGTTCCTCCAAAGAATCAAAAATAATCCTACCATTGTGACTGTCTCTAGAACTACCCCATGCCTTATGATTACAATTTAGATCACCCATGATTAAAAATGGCTTATTAAGTAATTTAACAAGGGAAAACCAGTTGGATTTGGAGATAGAGTTGTCTTGTGGACAGTATATATTAAGAATATTCAAATTAAAGTTAGGGAGAAATGTGAGTTGGAATTGGACATCATGATTGAAGCCTGGATTGGCAATTTGAATTTCCCTATAATCAATATTATTTTTGATAAGAGTAATTAATCCGCCATAGCCATCCTCTCGATCTTTTCTGATTATTTGATACCCTCTACATCTTATAACATGTTGGTTTGAGATCCAAGATTCGCTAATAAGGATTATATCTGGGTTAAGGTTTTTTATAAGGATTTTTAGATTGTCAGAATTAGTGTTATACGAACGTATATTCCACTGAATAATAGTTATCGGAGTGTTAGGATTCATTATAAAGAGTATGTTTGCTAGACCAAGGAGTCAAAAGATCTCGAATCCTCAGGCTCGAGATCCTCTATTCCCCTCCGACCCTGGTTTACATTTGTATTGAAAGGTGATACACTTTTGTTTATGCTAGTCTTTAGATCTGCCATATTGTAAGGAATGGAGTATGATTTTGAGTTTATTAAGTCCCCAATGAAGGTCATGACGAGCTCCCTGTGAGATTGGTTCAGCATAGACATGGCCTGATTGAAATCCAAATGAAGTTGGGATAAAGATTGTGAGTTAGTGATTTGAGAATCAGAGTGAGCAGGATTGAATTTTGAAGTCGAAGGCTCATTTATTCTTCTACCTGATGGATTAATAAGTAGTCTTTGGTGGGAGATTTTATCATAACCTGTATTTTCTTGTATTGAAGGTCTTCTTCTTTTTGGTGGAGATTGAGTGACTTGACTAAAAGGTTTTGAATATTGAGCTGAGGCTGCAGACCTCCTCTCCTGTGGTAAGATGCCATTAGAATTATTCTGATCGCTATGTAAGGGGGGGGGGGAAAAAGTTTATGTTTAAAGATGAAATATTATGGATCCTAGGAACCTGCTGACTTGCCTCATAGAAAGATAGATTAGAAAAGGACATTAGATCCTTAATATCTTTTTGTCTGACTCTCTCTCTACAATTACGACTATTTGATTCATGGTCAGAAGATTTGCAGAAAATGCAATATTTTGTACACGTATTAGATGAAGAATCCTCATGAGAAGTTCCGCATCTAGCACATTTCTTTTTTCCTCTACATTGGTTCGTAGAATGGCCATAAAGTAAGCAATTTCCACATTGAAGAACAGGGCTGATGAATGGTGTGACCCTCATTGGTAGTTGATATATGGAAATTTCTTTAGGAATAGTTTTTCCTGAAAAAGTATGCTAATAGTTCCCGTGGAGACAAATTCAACCTTTGAATCCACTTGTACTCTCCGGTTCATTCGCTTTACACTTAATATCTTACATAAAGCCAAGTTGGTTTCTGATGCCTCCTTTATTTCTTCCTCTGTGAATCTTTTATTAACTCCCCTTACTATACCCCTACAAGAAATCTGATGAAATGGAATGAACACGTCATACCCTAGGGCTTCCCAATCTTTCCTCACAACGAAATCGTTGGCTGCTTTTCTAGTGGCAAATAATACCCCTATCCTGTTTTTACCTTTTCTACTGATTTTCGTGATGTCTTCAATTTTTAAAACAGAAATAGATTTAGCTATACTTAACACGTGGTAATCTCCAATATTTTTATCCTGACCCTGGACAAATACTTCATAAGGACCTATGTCGGTCTCCGAAAATAGTATTTGTTTTTTTCCTTTAAGACTTTTCTGAATAATTGGAGGTTGAGATTGACATTCATGTTGGTTAATTTTATTAGGAGGGTCAGGTGGTGGAGGAGGATCGGGAGGAACTTCTTCCTCCATCTTATACGGCAGATTGACGAATTTAAAATCTATGCCAGTCGATGCAAATTAGAAATTAACAGGGAAATATAGATAGTTTTGGCTCTTACCCTTTGGATGAGTCGTCCGTTCACCTCGAACGATAATCACAGATTTGTCTATTTTAAGTTTTCTTCCAAAAAATCAAATGTCAAACACAACAAAATTCACAACAGATATTCACTGCGAAAAGAAGCCGAGGCTGTTCATCCCAGCGGACCTCGACTTCTTATCAACGATAAATAAAAAATTAACAAGAATTAACAACTGTTTTCACACTAAATTAGGTTTGATGAGGTTTTTTTAGCAAAAATTAAAAACTGTCAACTGTGACGTTTTTTCTGGTTTCACCTAATTTCTTTTTGTAATGTTATGTTATTTGTTATTTATAAAATAGGTTATGAAATTCTACTTTGTTTATTTTTCTGTCAAAAATCTAAATTGGTTTAAAGCACTGAATCATAGATATATAATACTCATAGATATATAATATACATAGATATATAATACTCTAGATTGCGCCCTGCGATCTTAAAATGGGTGACGGTTACGACAGAGATAAATGAGCCTATTTGGTCGGTAGTCTCCACGGTTATTAGACTTTATTAGTAATGTCTAAGAACCGTGGGTAGTCTCTTTTAATTTAAGGGGAATATCGACGACGTGAATATCCCACTTTATCGAGTAATATGTGTTGACAGTTGGAGCGGGTGGTGACGGGAAATGGTCTTTGGTCTTCGGACGTGGATAATCGTGGTTCGAATCCCATACCAACTTTACTTTTTTTATTTTTATTTAATCAATATTGCGTTTATTAGATATTTTTACATCTGAAAAATGGACTTAAGTAAATCTAGCAGATAATAAATGTATGTATAGTAAGTTAATATTGGAATACATAATTTGTGAACTGCATAGTAAAATAAAAGTCATTCGTTATTAATATAAATTCGTCCTTATTCGAATGATGTAAATGTTTGTTTTGCTTCTACTTTTTTAAAAAATTGTAACAATAGTTTCATAAATAAAAATAATGTCTAATTAAAAAAAAATATATATATATATATATATCTCATCTCACCATTTCTTTCATAATTTATTTAAATGGCTCTTACTATTATTAATCCTTAAATCGGTCTGGTTTATTGTCTCTTTGGAATGTTCTTCACACTCACTTATCCTGTTGCCTGTTATGTTACTTACTCATTTTCTCTCATCTCCGCTTACAATAATAAAAAACACCATACATCCAATCACTCTGGTCTGTCATATATATCACTTTCCTTACTTAGTAACATTCTGTCACTTCTTTCTTTTTAGATTCTTAGACTTTACTTAACAATAGGATACTGCACACCTACATCCATTACGACCCATTCAGTCAAACTTCTTTCAGACTATAACATTTAAGTTTTATTGCATTCACTATTCTTCTTTTTTCATCTATCTTTTCATTTCCATTCATATCAGGCAACTTCCAATATCCATTTATCCCAATTTAAAATAATTTTTTCACATTTTTCATTTGTTTGATTTCAGTTGCAATCACATACGTTCATAAAGTTCTGCACTTAAATATATTTCATTTAGTTCAGTCTGTTCACTCCACTATCACCAATAGAAATCAATCTCATACTTTTCTATTTCATATACTCATTCAATTTAGATTCTTCTTTACATACTGACACCAACCCACAATTTGACCTATATTGGTAGCTCTCATTCTAATTATTTTATTCACTATTCTACGATGGTAGACTATCAAGACACATTACTTCCAATTCATTCAGTCCTTTCAAAACTACATAAAGATGAATTAGACTTTGTCACATAGTTTAATTTTATTATATTATTACATACTTTTATTCATTTCACAATACTATATACAATCATATCCTTCACACATATCTACCTCACTAACAGTAATCTTTAGTTATTTAATTTTGTTAACAACTATTTTTCAACTTTTAACAGACATAATTATTCATTACAATAGTATAATAATAAATTTAACACAATAAATAGCCACCTTTTGTATATATACTGTTTTCTCGCAATATTCTACCGTTTACCTTCAACCTGTTGCCTGCTTGCCTTGTTAGGCAACCAACATTTCATCACATAAAAATACTCTTAAATTCTGTTTTTTTTTTCGGTTTGTTTAGCTTTGTTTTTCCACGCAAGTCTAATTATCTTTTATTATGTAGTGTATTTGGTTGTTTCAACAAAACTCAACTTTCATCTCGTCATTTCACATCCGATGAAGTCACAACTTAAACCATGTAATATATCTGCATTAAATTAATGAATCTATAAGTTATTCTGGAATAGAGAGTTGCTAATTTAAACTTTACAGTAGATTTTATTATTCAAATAATTTAAATTATTTTTGCAGACAAACCTTCGCATTTTATTAAAAAATCCAAAATCAAATGAAACTTTAACCAAAAATTGGCTTTATCTTGTCATGTCATGTCACCCTTGTCAAATTGTATATCCACTTCATAATTTCTCAGTTGGTCTGTGCCCATTGAATTGGCAAGTACCTAGCATCTTCGAGCAGGGAACCATGGCACCCTTTTAGCATGTGTTCCACTTTATCTATTAACATAGACTTGTAGTCATAACATTTTAACATATTACATTATGTAAACCATATATGATGATGTTAACACTATTTACAGTGTGCTAGTTTCAAAATACTCGGCAGGATGTAAGTATTCCCACATTTTTCATTTTAACAGTCACATTTTTAACCTTTTGCTTTAAACTAACGTGGAAATACTTCATTCTAGGCACTGAAGATGTTCTGTTTAGAACGAAAACGTTCTGCAATCGATGACATTTTATAGTTTTAAATAAACGATTTTATACCAGAATACATCTCGAAGTTTTTACTTCTGTATTGGTTTTTTTAATGTCTAATTAGTTATAATTGAATCGGTCATTTCAAAAAAGACAAAGTCCACAATTTTCAGAAACTAACTTTTTGAGAGGAATAGACTCCTTTAAGATAAACGTTGTGTGCAAAAACGACACCAGTCCAGTAAAAACATTAGGAACAAAACTACAATATAACTCTGAATTTTGATGTCATCCATTTCATCCATCTTTCGACTATATAGTTAGTTTTCTTTGCTCTTCTGTAAAATTAGGCATATGTGACTAATGTTGTTTTTGAAATGACCGATTCAATTAATAAATCGATGGTACATTATGTTGAATTAATTATTGGTAATTTTTTACGAATATTTTTAACAATTACTTTATACTATTCTACAATTAACTTATTAAAAAAATAACATTGGCTTTTATATTTTTAAAAATCTATAGGTACCTACACAGTTTTTCTTATTTGTTATATATTTCTTTGCATAGATTTACTTTAGAGATGTAATAATATCTAATAAACGCAATATTGATTAAATAAAAAATAAAAAAAGTAAAGATTGGTATGGGATTCGAACCAGGATTATCCACGTCCGAAGACAAACGACCAGTTCTCGTCGCCATCCGCTCGAACTGTCAAACCATCTAAAATACTCGACGACAGAGTAGGATAGTGACGTCGTCGATACTCCCCTTGAATTAGAAAGAGACTACCGACCAAACCCAGATAGCACAAGTTAGTTTTATGGACATCCAATGGACGTACATCTGTGTACATTGGAACGTCCAATGGACGTCCCGCTAAGGTACAATGGACATCCGATGGACGTCCAACGAATGTCCAGAGTTCACAAGATTGGACGTCCATAGAACGTCCGCTACAAACGTACATTGTACGTTGTTGGAGCTTTCAGTGTACACCTTATGTACATTCAATGTACGTCTTATGGACATTTGTAGAGCACTTTTCAGAAAGCAATCTAGTATCCATAATTTTGTGAATACATAGCAAAAAGCCTTTATAGGAAATAGTTCCTTATAATACTAAACTTATACTTAAAAATATTACACAAAAGACCTTTTTTATTTCTCTTTACTATAACTTTATTATAGGAACTAGGAACTTCATTAATGCACGACTGCACTTGCACGATAAACAAAAAACACAAATATATCACAGGATGTATTTTAATAAAGACGAGATTCAGACAATGGCGCCGTATGAAGCATGCACATTAAAAGAGGTTTATTATCTGTTCTGTTTCTGTTCCAAACTATAGAGTCACTACGGTAGTTGTATATTACAAGCGGGTTTGCCATTCTGTGAATTATCATAAATAAATCCTCCTTCAGTATTCCACAACAATTAACAGCGATAATCCCCTAAAAGTACCTGCCTAATACTACCTTTCACGACCGATAGCGCGAAGAGCGACAACGTTGTCAAGACAAGAAGATTCTCATTTAGTTTGTATTGGGACTTATAATAATAGTCGCGTTTTGTGTAAAATATCCATGGACCACAAATGGATGTCCAATGTACGTTGAAATCAAACGTCCAATGGACGTCGCGTAATGTACGTACATAGTACGTCCAGTTTTGGTCCATGGACGTTTGGACTTTAAATGTACGTTATATGGACGTCCATCGGACGTTGTGTGCTATATGGGAATAGGCTCATTTATCTCTGTCGCAACCGTCACCCATTTTAAGATCGTAAGGCGCAATCTAGAATATTATATATCTATGGTTAAAATCATAGAGTTATATATTATCATAGAGAGAGTGTCATTCAGAGCGAAGTAACGACACCATCTTTTTTATTTGGCTTAGTGCTGTTTCACTCTTACGCATAGTAAAGCTGCGACAGTAGTCCTCCCCTTCCGTGCCTATACTCACACTTAATGTAATCTTAGTTTGTCGATACAATGTGTTAGAAAGAGATGCCGCAAACCAGTCCATGAGATCTTGTCGTCAGGAAGCGAGGAAGGTAGGCTCACTCTATGTTAATATATACCTCTATGGTTAAAATATTGATTAAAATTTAAACTAGGTTAGCTAACCAAAATTTTAACCCGTCACTGAAAAACCGGGCCTAATGGGATGAGCTCAAAAATCCAAACTAAACTTACGTGCATAGAAATCGGCCTACTTAAAAATTTGGTCATTTTTGATGTCTCGAATTTCCTAAACCTGTTGTCCGATTTAAATGATTTTTTAATATGTTCTAGCCTTATTCTTTAGTAATATCCCTATTATAGTTCTTCCACTCTAACTTTTCCCATGGGCACGATTCATTTTCAAACAAATTAAGTCAAAACATAAAGTGAAACGTCGATGTGTATATTATACATTTTGTATACTGTATGTGTATACTATATACATTGGCGTACGTTTCACTTTTTGTTTTGAATTTAATTTGTTTGAAAATGAATCGTGCCTCATGGACAAAGATAAAATGGAACTAATATTCGCTGTAATAATATTGTTGCTAAACAGGTAAATGTTCATTGTATAGCGGGTGTACAAATCAAACTGTGTTTTTTTCTCAAAGTTCGCATCATATACTTTAACAACTAGCCATGCTCTTCATCAATACAGGGTGATTCTAAAAAAGTTCGACAAACTTTAAGGGGTAATTATGCATGAAAAAATAATGACAGTTTGCTTTATAATCGTATGTCCGCAAATGCTTCATTTCCGAGATACCTACGGGATGTTGAATTTTTTCTTACATACTGACGATTATTTATTGCTTTAAAACCGGTTGAGATATGCAAATGAAATTTGGTGAGTGTTAAGACGTAGTTACTGCACATTTTTTTAAATACAATTAAGAATTTTTATTCACCATTGGTCATTGCTTACGGGTAATATGACCGATCATATTGCACGCCAATGGTGAATATTAAATTCTTAATTGTATGTCAAAAAATGTGTAATAACTACGTCTTAAAACTCACCAAATTTCATTTGTATATCTCAACCGGTTTTAAAGCAATAAATAAATCGTTAGTTCGTAAGAAAAATTTCAACGCCCCCTATCTCGGAAACGAAGCATTTGCGGACATACGATTATAAAGCAAACTGTCATTATTTTTTCATGCAGAATTGAATTACACCTAAAGCCGTGTCCAGACTATATAACAAAACATGTTAAATAACAAAGTTTTGTAACTTGTTACAGAATTTTAAATAAAAAATTTTAAAACACAGTGTTGTATAACATTTTTCTGATTATATAGCATGTTTTATGTTATCCAACAGATGTCGGTAAACATCAAAGAAAGTTGTAAAACATTGTTGTAAAACCTCACCGCGACTGATCTACACTCAGTGACGTAACTAACGCCAATGCAACCAATGCGGTGCATTGGTGCGCAGACCTTAGGGGGGCGTAAAAAACTGATATTCTGGAAAAAATTTAGCAAAAAAATATGTTGAAGCAAAACTCCCTGTAGCTTCCCGAAAATAAAAAATGTAAAAAAATATTCGTGGTATTTTATTCCGTTAGCGCCATAACAGAAGGGCGACTGTGGCCGGGCACTCTGTGGATCCATAAACATAGTTTCCGATGATTGACCGTAGGTTATTATGTGGCGTGGACGTTGCATCACAGACGAGCAACTGTGGCCGGCCACAAATACTCCTAGTTGATGGTATAGAAAATAAGTTATATTTCAATAATAAGTCAATAATATAATTTCAATAATAATAAGTCATCCAAATGGATTGCAAAACGTTTTCGTTCTAATTCAGAACATGTTCAGTGCATTCTGCAGAGTAATTTGAAACTAGCACACCATTTAAAGTGGTAACCCCATAATATATGGTTTAAATATGTTATTTTAACAAAACATGGTGACTACAAGTCGATGTTATTAGATATAGTAGAACACATGCTCAAAGAGCAACATGGTTCCCTGCTCGAAAATGCTAGGTACTTGCCAACTCTCAGTTGGTCTGTGCCCATTGTACTGGCAAGTACCTGTGCATTTTCGAGCAGGGAACCATGTTGCCCTTTGAGCATGTGTTCTACTATATCTAATAACATCGACTTGTAGTCACCATGTTTTGTTAAAATAACATATTTAAACCATATATTATGGGGTTACCACTTTAAATGGTGTGCTAGTTTCAAATTACTCTGCAGAATGCACTGAACATGTTCTGAATTAGAACGAAAACGTTTTGCAATCCATTTGGATGACTTTTAGATAGTTTTAAATAAACGATTTTATACCAGAATACAAGTTGAAGTTTTTACTTCTGTATGAGTTTTTTAAACTATGGTATACCTACAGCCAACTATTGGGTTTTTCCCATTGATTTTATTTTAAAATTACTGTTATTTCTACTATTACTATATTTCTTGGAATAATTAATAATTGTTCTATGATTGGATATTGCTTGTATAATGTCGTGTGTACTGAAATAGTATTCCCTGAAAGTACGGAGAAATATCGTTAGTTTCGTAGGAGGTTGTGTGGGGGGAAGAATAAGTCTGGGAATAGGGGCGCGCGAGGAATACTTGCATTGGGACGCAGGTCAGACTAGTTACGCCACTGTCTACACTTAAAAACACGTTACTCAAACATTTATCTGGCATAGTACACGAGCAGCAACCATCGGAGTCATAATATCGCCTTGTTCGTTCGTATATGGTGAATATGTAGCAACCACCTTGCGGAACCTTAAAAGTAAATCGGTGGAAAGCAGCACCAAATAATTTGACATGAATAATATTCTCTAAAGAGCAGAGTATTCAGACATACAACCTGGAACATGCACTACTTCGTTCGCTACACAGATGCACACTGCTTTATCAGCTGCTTTAACAGGCACTCAATCATGCAATCTGAGCATTTCTCCATTCCGTCCACTACACCTACATCCGCTACTTCGCCAGCTACACCAATTCAAACAGACACTGACACTCAATCATTCAAAGGTACGGAAGATAATACTGAGGAATTAAATTTTACAGAAACGTTACTGTCTCTCTGATACAATGAATAAAAAGTTTAAAAAATATACTTCAATTACAACACCAATTCAAACAGACACTGACACTCAATCATGCAAAGGTGCACAAGATAATACTAAGGAATTAAATTTTACAGAAATGTTACTGTCTCTCTGAAACAATGAATAAAAAGTTTAAAAAATATACTTCAATTATTGATTATGTATCTTAAACAATCAATGAGAGCGTCACAAACTTCTGGCACATTATTCGAAATACTTTGCTTAGAAAATTTAAATAAATAGCTTAAACTTTGGTAGAAATCTCCATTGCGAAGAATCGGGTGGCGGACGTTTCCCCAACTGTCATCAATACGACTAACTTTACGCGTAACTTTGATACGAGAATAGGTCTGGTTCCCGCGTATGAAAAAAAAGTTGATTAATAGCAAGCTAAAAATTTGTTAATAGCTTAAGGGTGTCTAGTCGGACAAACTTTATTACGGTTGAAAATTTAGTAGTAACGTTTGTTGAGTTTTGGTTGTTTATAACCGATTATTTTGTCCTTGGAGGATGTATAATTTGTATGTTTGGATGTATATGCTTTTTGTGTGAGTCAGTGAGAGAAGATTTTTGTTGTAGAGTTTTTTGTTTTGAACGCCTTGTTAGCAAATCAACAACGTTCATTCTTTTCAATAAACATTTTTGAGAAAGCACTTGAAGCCTGGTCGGCGATTTGGATTCCCAGTTTTTTTTAATTGAAATGGTACTTTTTCAATCCTTTGGTGGGATGTACTGGGAATTCTCTCATTGAGGTATCCGTTGGTGTGCTGGAAATTTGGGGCACGTAAAGATTTGTCTTGGAAAATCCTCTAGAGATTAATTCGATGTTTATTGATGGCCAGGCTGAGAGTCGTGTAATAGACCCTTTTGTATGTTAAAGGTAAGCTGAAGTCATTTTTGTTCAGTTTATTGGTTCTCAGTTTTAAGAAGTTAGTTCAGTTATTTTTATTTTCTTTTTCTTTTGCTAGGGTGTTCCGGTAGTACAAAATTGTATGTATTTATCGATCCTGTTTAAAGAAGTAATAGAAGTACATTTATTTACCAGATTTACATTTATTCAGTATATTGGAAATAATAAATTTGGCAGATTTATTTAGAAGTTCGATATTTGACGTGACATTTTGACAAAATTTAAGGAAGATTGCAGTGTGTTTATCCAGGCAAATTATTTTTTTTATTGAAGGAAATAAGGACGGTAATAGATTTTATTTTATTTTATGGGAGAAAACAAGAAAGAACAAGGTACAATTTAGATTGGGTTAAGGGGTCTAAAAAGGGGACTAACATACAATGATTTTTATATTTATGTGAAGGAAACAGCTGGTTCTGGTTTATTTTTTTTTAATTAATTACTTACTTTTGTTCTTATAAACTATTGAAATCAAAATTAATATTTGTATGTAAAAAGGGACTTAAAATTTTGTTGACATTATATTCTCTATAGTTATCTAGTGTTTTATTTGAACTGTCATGTCTCATGCTCATCTAAATCAAACCAACTAATTAAAAATAATAATTCCGACTGAGAAATAGCTGTGGTACATTTTTGGCGGCCAACTTAAGGGGCTTTTCAACCACCCGAGATTTTTATTTTTTTTTTAGATAGTTCAAGTAAGACATAGGTTACGTAGAGTTACAGGAGTTGAAAATTAATAATCAAAAGTTAAATGTACTTTTATTTAAAGTGAGGTAGAGGTTTTCTTGTCTTATTTTTTTTTGTGTATTTTAATTTCTCTAAAAGAAAATGTCGTTTAAACTTGATGTTGACCGTTTGGTCAAAGACGAACTTGAAGTTGAGTTGCAAATGAGAGGTATTATTTTGACTAATTGTAAGGTAGAAGAGTTAAAGAGTACTTTGCGTAGTTGCCTTGTTTTAGAAAAATTTGGCAAAATCCCTAACTTTGATTTACCTCCTGATATTCCTGCTGAGTTGACAAGTTGTGAAAATAAATTAAAAGAGATTCAGGATGTTGTTAATGTTTTTACAGGTATTGCAAACCAAGTAAGAAGAATTGAGACTAAGTTTGCACATCTTTCTGGTAGATTGAACCGTATTCACAGTACAGGCACTGATGAAATGTCAAAGCGTTCTGCATTGTTAAAGAAATTGATGGATTTGATAGGTGAATATACTACTAAGTCTAATGTTTTGAAAACTAGTAATGTTGTTTCTGTAGAGATGCCTACTGATCCTAATTTTTATCATCATATTGATTTATCAGGTCTTAATTTAAATGATCCTAATGGTAATTCTACCCCTACTCGAAATATTTCTGCACCGAATGTGAGTAACCAAACAAATCAAACTTCGAATTCAACAGTTAATCCCATTGTTTCCTTGTCATCTAATAATTTTCCTTCAGAACCTGTATATAAGTGGGGAATTAAGTATTCTGGTAAACCGCAAAATTTTTCTGTTTTTCTTGAAGAAGTTGAGGAGTATTGTAGGTCACGTAATGTAAATAAAATTCAGTTATTTTCTTGTGCTAGAGATTTATTTACTGGTAACGCTTTAGGTTTTTATAAATTGTATAGGAACTATGCTAGCAACTGGGATAGTTTAGTGAGCTTAATGAAGGAAGAATTTACCCTTTCTGCAGATGAGATCTGGCAGGATATTCTTCATACTACTCAGGAATCTAACGAATCTATTGGTATGTTTGTTGCCAAGATGACCAGTAAGTTCGAACAAATGCCAACACCAGTTCCGGACAGTTTAAAAATGCAGGTGTTACTTAAAAACATTTTACCTTTTTATCAGGAAAGATTAACTTTAGTCGAAGTAAAGAGTCCTTTTGATTTAATTGACTTGTGTCGAAAAATTGAGCAAACTCGAATTAATATTGAGTCGTTTAAGCCTTCTTCTAGTAGTAGAGCTAATTATTCTCGTCATCACGTTGTACAAGAAGTAGAGGCGTTTGTACCTAAATGCTGGCGCTGTAATGAGTATGATCACGTGGTTAAGGACTGTAAGAGGCCAAAACGTGTGTTTAGATGCTTTGGTTGTAACAAGGAAGGTTTTACTAAAAGTAATTGTCCTCAATGTAATTCACAGAATCGGAGCAATAATTCTATCTCGAATCGGAATAGACAGTTAAAGGTCGAAAAAGAAGAAGATAGTGATAATTTTTATTCATTTAAGTTAGTTTTAGATTATATTTTAGCACAGAGTAATGACAGTGAATGTCCTTATGTAGAAGTTGATATCTTAGGTAAGACAGTATTCGGTTTATTGGATTGTGGAGCCAATAAAGTTTTTGTAAATATGCCTACATGGGAGATTTTACGTAGTTTAGATGTACATTTAAAAACTGTTCCAGATGGGTCTTGCAGAGTTGCGGATGGTAGTCAGAGTCCTTTATTAGGTGTAGCTTCGGTGCCTATAAAACTTCGTGATGTTGTTAAGGTAATTGATGTTTTCGTTTGGCCACAGTGTAGACACTCTTTAGTACTAGGTGTAGATTTCTGGGTGCGAATGGGTATTGTACCAGATTTACGAAAAGGAGAGTGGTTTTTCTCTTCGGAAGTTATGAGTGTTCCAGTGGTTAATTCGATACAATCGGAATCTGAACTTCTACCAGAGCAACGTAAACAGCTTAACGAACTCGTTGATTCTTATTTTTCTAGTATCGACCCAGACAAATTAACTTGTACTAATGTAGTTCAACACAAAATTGTAGTTAGTCAACAAGAACCAATCAAGTAGAGGTTTTATCCGGTATCACCAATTAAGCAGGGTATGATCAACAAGGAGCTGGAGAAAATGCTGAAGCTTGGTGTTGTCGAACAGTCACACAGCGGATGGTCTTCACCAGTGTTGCTGGTGCCTAAAAATAATGGGGAATGGCGTTTTTGCGTTGATTTTAGGAAAGTAAATCGTGTTACTGAGCGTGATGCTTATCCTTTACCCTATATAAATAGCATTTTAAGTAAGTTAGGTGGAGCTAGATATTTGTCAACAATGGACATTAAGAGTGCCTATTGGCAGGTGGGTCTTACTGAAGAGAGCAAGCAGTACACGGCGTTTACTGTGCCAGGGCGTGGACTTTTCCAGTATTGTCGTATGCCTTTCGGATTGCACAACGCTCCAGCTACGTTTCAAAGATTAGTAGATAATCTATTAGGTCCTGAACTCTCTGAGTATGTTTTTGTGTACTTAGATGATATATGTCTGGCTACGTCAACTTACGATAAACATGTCGAAGTCTTGACAGAAATCTTTGCCAGATTGAAAAAAGCCAATTTGACCCTTAATAAAGAAAAATGTTCTTTCTGTGTGTCAGAACTTAAATACTTGGGTTATGTTGTTAACTCTAGTGGTCTGTCTGTAGATCCGGCAAAAGTAGAGGCCATTGTGAATCTTCCACGACCCACCAATGTCACTGAAGTCAGAAGAGTCCTTGGAGTTATAGGATGGTATCGTAAGTTTGTAAATAGTTATTCAGATCTTATTTCACCTTTGTGTAGATTATTACAAAAGAACAAGAAGTTCGTTTGGGACAAAGCTTGTGAGGAAGCTTTTCAGAGTATTAAAGACGCTCTTGTCTCAGCACCTATTTTGTCTAGTCCTAATTTTGACAAACCTTTTTACGTACAAACTGATGCGTCAGCGTATGGTCTTGGAGCTGTCCTTACTCAAAAGTATGATGAAACTGAACATGTAATTTGTTATTTGTCTAGAACTCTAAATAGAGCCGAGAGAAACTATAGCAGTGTTGAGCGTGAATGCCTCTGTGTTTTGTGGGCGTGTGAAACTTTACGAGCTTATCTAGATGGTTATAAGTTCTACGTAATCACTGATTGCTACTCGTTGTTATGGTTGGACAATTTGAAGGACCCTCAAGGACGACTTGGTAGATGGGCCTTACGTCTGCAACAGTTTGACTATGAAGTACTGCATCGCAAAGGTAAGGATCACATAGTTCCTGACACCCTTTCGCGAGCTTTAGAACTACCTGTTGATAGTGTACATATGATAAATTCTGTAGAAATAAGTAATGTTCAAGCAATAAACCCCGAATGTGACGAATATGATTTTTCTTCTACCAGTGATAAATGGTATAAGAAAATGTGTAATAATGTAAATAAAAATCCTTTAAAATTTGTCAGATGGAGACTAGCAAATAATAAGTTGTATAAATATATTGATCAAGATTTTCCGAGTTTAAGAGATGATTGTGAATATTGGAAACTTGTAGTTCCAAAAGATTTTCGAGATAAGATACTTCAGAGGTGTCATGATTCTTGTGTTTCAGGTCATTTAGGTATCTACAAAACATTTCATCGTGTATCTCGCCTTTTCTATTGGCCTTTTATGAAAATGGACATTACGAAATATATAAGGAAATGTGAGGTTTGTTTAAGGACAAAGCCTGAACAGAAAAGTCCTGCAGGACATATGGGACAGGCTGTCGAACCCACAAAACCTTGGGAGATCATCAGTATCGACTTATTTGGACCATTGCCCAGAAGTTCAGCTGGTAATACTTGGATTTTGGTAGTTACTGATAAGTTCAGTAAATTTCCTCTTTTATTCCCTCTGAGAAAGGCAACTGCCACTTCTATAAGTAAAATTTTAAAAGAAAATGTATTTCTTTTGTTTGGTGTTCCCAGAGTCTTAAAATGTGATAATGGAAGTCAGTTCAAAGGTAATATTTTAAGATCTTTTTGTCAAGAGTTTGGAATCAGATTTCTTTTTACTCCAAATTTTACCCCTCATCCAAACCCTACTGAACGAATTAATCGTATCATGAAAACCATGTTGATGGCTTATGTTAAAGATAATCATAGGTTGTGGGATGTTAATTTACCTGAACTATTAGCTGTGCTATTAGAACTGCCAAACATGAGGTGACAGGTCAAACACCATACTTCATTAATTTTGGTTGTGAGATGATGACTCATGGAAGTGAATATCATCTAAAAATAGGGAATGAAGAAAATAAACAACATGTGTATGATCGTTCTAAAAATATGAATAGGTTGAGAGACTGGGTTAAGAAGCGGATTGATAAAGCTTCAGATAACACCAGAGAAAGATATAATTTAAGAAGAAGGGATGTTCATTTTAAGGAAAATGATTTAGTTTGGAAAAAGAACTATGTTCTTTCTGATAAAGCTAATTATTTTACATCTAAGTTTGCTGATAGATTTGTTGGACCTTTTAGAGTAAAGCGTAAGGTTGGTTATTGTACATATGAATTAATAAATGATAATGGTAAGTCTATTGGTCACTGGCATGTGAAAGACTTGAAACCTCACCCACAGAACTCTGATAGCCACGTTGAATCGGATTCTGATGTAGATAGTGTAACATAGTATGTATTTTTAACAAGTTTCTTTGGGATTCAATTCAAAGAAACTTAATTTTCTTTCCGGAAGGAAAGGTGGAGTTATTACGGTTGAAAATTTAGTAGTAACGTTTGTTGAGTT
Organism: Diabrotica virgifera virgifera; assembly: GCF_917563875.1. Taxonomy (NCBI): domain Eukaryota; kingdom Metazoa; phylum Arthropoda; class Insecta; order Coleoptera; family Chrysomelidae; genus Diabrotica; species Diabrotica virgifera. The sequence goes on along the minus strand of NC_065444.1, from coordinate 142,679,017 downwards.
TTGGTTGTTTATAACCGATTATTTTGTCCTTGGAGGATGTATAATTTGTATGTTTGGATGTATATGCTTTTTGTGTGAGTCAGTGAGAGAAGATTTTTGTTGTAGAGTTTTTTGTTTTGAACGCCTTGTTAGCAAATCAACAACGTTCATTCTTTTCAATAAACATTTTTGAGAAAGCACTTGAAGCCTGGTCGGCGATTTGGATTCCCAGTTTTTTTTAATTGAAATGGTACTTTTTCAATCCTTTGGTGGGATGTACTGGGAATTCTCTCATTGAGGTATCCGTTGGTGTGCTGGAAATTTGGGGCACGTAAAGATTTGTCTTGGAAAATCCTCTAGAGATTAATTCGATGTTTATTGATGGCCAGGCTGAGAGTCGTGTAATAGACCCTTTTGTATGTTAAAGGTAAGCTGAAGTCATTTTTGTTCAGTTTATTGGTTCTCAGTTTTAAGAAGTTAGTTCAGTTATTTTTATTTTCTTTTTCTTTTGCTAGGGTGTTCCGGTAGTACAAAATTGTATGTATTTATCGATCCTGTTTAAAGAAGTAATAGAAGTACATTTATTTACCAGATTTACATTTATTCAGTATATTGGAAATAATAAATTTGGCAGATTTATTTAGAAGTTTGATATTTGACGTGACATTTTGACAAAATTTAAGGAAGATTGCAGTGTGTTTATCCAGGCAAATGATTTTTTTTATTGAAGGAAATAAGGACGGTAATAGATTTTATTTTATTTTATGGGAGAAAACAAGAAAGAACAAGGTACAATTTAGATTGGGTTAAGGGGTCTAAAAAGGGGACTAAAATACAATGATTTTTATATTTATGTGAAGGAAACAGCTGGTTCTGGTTTATTTTTTTTTAATTAATTACTTACTTTTGTTCTTATAAACTATTGAAATCAAAATTAATATTTGTATGTAAAAAGGGACTTAAAATTTTGTTGACATTATATTCTCTATAGTTATCTAGTGTTTTATTTGAACTGTCATGTCTCATGCTCATCTAAATCAAACCAACTAATTAAAAATAATAATTCCGACTGAGAAATAGCTGTGGTAACTTTGATATATGGGAACACTGGAACAGGGGAAGTTTTAATTGTGGAACAGGTTAAAAATCTGGAACGGCCAGACCACGAAAACGGCACATGTATTTTGTCCGACAGAACAGACTTAAACTCTCCGAACAGAGATTAAACTCTCATGCAAAAATCAGACTGCTATTTATCACCAAATGGGCGTTTTAATGAGTGGAACATGTAGAATATGTCAAATGACAGGAATTATGACAGGTGATAAATAGCAGTCTGATTTTTGCATGAGAGTTTAATCTCTGTTCGGAGAGTTTAAGTCTGTTCTGTCGGACAAAATAAATGTGCCGTTTTCGTGGTCTGACCGTTCCAAATTTTTAACCTGTTCCACAATCAAAACTGCCCCTGTTCCAGTGTTCCCATATATCAAAGTTTATCCGACTAAACACCCTTAAGCTATTAACAAATTTTTAGCTTGCTATTAATCAACTTTTTTTTCATACGCGGGATGCAGACCTAGAATTATAAAAAAAAATATGCATTGAAATCCAGATCCCGTAATTTTTTAAGCGTTATAAAGTGAGTACAAAGACATACATATTTCTTTCTTTGTAATTACAGCTTCAATTTACCATACACTTCTCGTAGACTCTGCCTATAAGGTAGAGTCACAGTATACAGGGTGTAACAAAAATACAGGTCATAAATTAAATCACATATTCTGGGACCAAAAATAGTTCGAATAAACCTAACTTACCTTAGTACAAATATGCACATAAAAAAAGTTATAGCCCTTTGAAACTACAAAATGAAAATCGATTTTTTCGAATATATCGAAAACTGTTAGAGATTTTTTATTGAAAATTGATATGTGGCATTCTTATGGCAGGAGAATCTTAAAGAAAAATTATAGTGAAATTTGTGCACCCCATAAAAATTTTATGGGGGTTTTGTTCCCTTAAACCCCCCCAAACTTTTATGTACGTCTCAATTAAATTATTATTGTGGTACCATTAGTTAAATTTAATATTCGGAAAACTCTTTTGCCTCTTAGTATTTCTTCGATAAGGCAGTTTTTATCGAGTTGAGACTTATTTTTTAATATGTTTACATAAAAATTTTATGGGGGTTTTGTTCTTTTAAACCCCCCAAATGTTTGTGTACGTTCCAATTAAAATATTGCTGCAGTACCATTAGTTAAACACAGTGTTTTTAAAACTTTTTTGCCTCTTTTTATTTTTTCGAGAAGGCATCTTTTATCGAGATATGGCTTCTTTTTTAATTCAAAATATAACTAAAAATGTAAATCATACAAAAATTTTGATAGTACATATTACCAAGTCTCCATAATCCTACTTAACCATATACAAATATGTGGTGGATTTGACAAATATTCAAAATATCTCGATAAAAACTGACTTTTCGAAAAAGTACTAAGAGCCAAAAAAGTTTTAAAAATACTGTTTTTAAGTAATGGTACTACAATAATAATTTAATTGGAACGTACACAAAAGTTTGGGAGGGTTTAAAGGAACTAAACCCCCATAAAATTTTTATAGGGTGTCCAAATTTCACTATAATTTTTTCTTAAGATGCTACTGTCATAAGAATGCCATATGTCCATTTTCAATAAAAAATCTTTAATAGTTTTCGATATATTGGATAAAATCGATTTTCATTTTGTAACTTCAAAAGGTTGTAACTTTTTTTATATGCACATTTGTACTAAGGTAAGTTAGGTTCAATCAAACTATTTTTGGTCCCAGAATATGTGATTAAATTTATGACCTGTATTTTCGTTACACCCTGTATAGAGGTTCCACAGTAAAATCACTCCTCTGACGGCGCTTTGATCTCAAGAAGTAATACCGGCAGTACGCAATTGGTAATTCACCAGTGGTGGATGCGGGTTTTCCCTGTTAAAATCCGTACGTTTCTATGCGACTTGCAATGCGAGAGTGGGGCAAAAGCGACTGCCAACATTGCGCGGTCGCCATGAGCGACTACACACTTTACTTCCAATTTTTCGGAGAGTGGTTCTACTGTCCCTCTTTATACTGCGGTAGAGTCGTGTTGTGGAAACATCCGCGACCGCGAAGAATCTTATCTTAACTGCTAGAATCTCTTACTGGAATTGCATCTCGAAATGTATCTTTCCTTCCTATTTTATGGTCGATTTAATTTATGAGAAACTTAAGACGTTTTTAAAACTGCCATCACATTTAATGTCTCTTGTCGATGGGTATATGTCATCCTTCCCAGATCAGCTGAATGGGCCGTACCACCATATTTTGTCCGAGCTGCTAATGAAGGCCGCACCCAACCGTTTAACACGATGGTGTCCCTTGCACAAAATTACACAAGCTGCTGCTGTTATGATGACATCCTCTACGTATGACGCCATTTTATATACTGCCTTACCTACCGGCTATCCAGCTAAAATGCTGCCAAAGTTATGCGCAGTTTGTTATTTTGTTTTTTGTTATATAGTCGGGATGCTTATGCTATATTATAACAAGTTACAGAACAAAGTTGTACAACAAATTTGTTGTACAACTTTGTTATTAACATGTTTTGTTACTTAGTCTAGACCCAGCTTTTAAGTTTGCCATACTTATTTAAGATACTAGTACACTTTAAAGACCAAAAATAAGCATTTTTTCAAGATTTTTTTCTCAGAACCCTTATTAAAAATGAACATAAAACTTTTAGATATTAATGTCTACCTCTTAGAGAATACAATAGATATATCTTTTTTTATTTATGCGTGTACACTAATATTGTAGAGGGCGCCAAAGTCGAGGCCTCGAAAAAAGGAGTTCCGATGGCGGACAGTTAATCTCAGGATTGAGATCTCTGAAACAAAAAAATCGTACGGCATTGGAAAAAGAAAGGTCTCTTACGTGACAATTTACCACCTTTAGTGAAAAATTCTGCAAAAAAAAAGATTTTACGGAAATTTGATAAAAATTTGTGAAAAAATCGCCCGTTTTTTTTCAGTTTTTCATGGTTAAAAAATATTTATTTTTTCTTTCCTAAAGGGTAAGAAACCTTCCTTCTTCAAATGCAGTACGATTTTTTTTGTTTCAGATATCCCAATCCTGAGATTAACTGTCCGCCATCATTTTTCGAGGCCTCAACTTTTGTGCCCTCTACAATATTAGTGCACGTGCATAAATGAAAAAAGATATATTTTTTCTACTCTCTAAGAGTTAGATATTAACATGTAAAAAGTTTTATGTTCATTTTTAATAAAGGTTCTGAGAAAAAAATTCTTGAATAAAATGATTAATTTTGGTCTTCTAAAGTGTACCTACTAGTACCTTAAAAACACCCTGTATTCATGAAAAACATGGCTAGTTGTTAAAGTACCTAACTTTTTTATGGTCCAACATACAATGATACATTATTTGTAAGTAAATGAATCGGATGTTGAGAAAACATGATGCTATAGTTAGTTTTTAATTTTAGTATTTTATAAATGCTAGAATATTCCACAGGGTGATGCGAACTTCGAGAAAAAAACAAAGTTTGATTCGTACACCCGGTGTACAATGAACATTCACCTGTTTGGCAGCAATATTATTACAGTGGTATTATTAAAGCATAAGGCTATAACATATTAAAAAAATCATTTAAATCGGACAACAGGTTTAGGAAATTCGAGGCATCAAAAATGACCAAATTTTATATCACTTCGAAAGCTGATAAATAGCTCGTAATTCTGCCGCAAAGATCGATTTAATATCTCTATTTTTAAACGATGTAGTATAAAATATAAATACAGTCGAACCCGCTTATTAGAGTACCGCTTATAGGAATATCCCGGTTTATGGAATAAAAATTCGAGGTCCCGAAACGTTTCCATTTACTCCTTAATAAATTTATCCGTTTATTGGAATATGATTATTTAGTAAGATCGTACCGCTTTATAGAAAATTCTTCATGTCAACGAATAAAATTTACCTACAATTTCCTAAAAATTTAAATTATGTCTGGTATTATGAATTATCGACAAACGCGTCGAAGGCCTATAATGCTGTTTAATATATTTTTAGGGTTTGTCAAGTAATACACTTAATTACTTTGTTATGAGTACGAATTCAATCTTTCGCTGACACAGGTCATAAAATAATTTCATCTGTCTGCAAATTTCTTTACAAATTGCCACCCATTTGCCTGTTATTAAAAATTTTTAGAAACAGCTAATCGGCTATCCTAACCGCTCGTAGGTAAGAAGTTTTCTGGAGGGTCAATCCAATGGAAATTTTTCTAATTTTTATAATTTAGAGCAACAACTGATTAGTAGTTTATGCAACAAAAAAAAAAACAAGTACAAATTACCTATTATTTTTCAAGACAAAATAAGTAACTCTTTTATGTGTATTTTAATAGACAATATTTACACATTTATATATTGTATACATTTCATATTAATTCCTGTATGCATCCACATTATATAATGCAATTTGCTACTGTATTATTGACATAAAAAGACCTAAAACCATATACATATACATGTTAACACAGTATGTACTATCATTACGTATATTCGGTACATTTATTTCGGCTAGCCACCAACGATCGGTTATTAGAATATCCCGGTTATAAGAATATTTTTGCTTGGCACGAAGGCTATTCCAATAAGCGGGTTCGACTGTATCAGTTGATAGTAAATTTAATTATTATATAAAATAAATAAGATGTTTAAAAATACAAATCGAGTACAGTTCGAAAGGAATTTACAACTAAGTTAGAAACGTTATGTTTATATTTACATACCTAAAGACTTCCCGTTTTAATGGAAATAAATAGTAAGCTCTTCCATCCATGTTACGCAATAATTATTTTTACGTTGACGATTCAAATATACCTTATCAATAGATATTAAATTTTTCGCAAAATTGAAAAAAATATTGGTTACTTTATTCAGGAAAATAATTGAAAGCTTTATGTAACTTTATATTTACTTGGTTTACATACAAGACATTTATTATTTTAAAAATTAAATTTTTGATTCTCTTGAAAGTTTGTTAATCCTACAAATTTGAAAAAAAATGGGTGTATCATCTACTGAATTGAATTTCCTTGAAAATAATACTAACATTGTATATTTTATATTCGTTGTTCATAGTAAACAAATTTGTAATTGTACATATTATTTTAATGATTTAATAGGAATGTAAAACCGCACACATATGGCTTCTTACGTGTCTTAACATTATTTTGTTTATTCCCAGTGCATGTCGAGTTTGACTATACAGTGGAACCCCGAAAATCCGAACTAATTGGGGGGACAGCCTGTTCGGATTATCCGAAAGTTAGCCTAACTAGTAATTTAAAGCTTTCATTGTCGTTGATTTTGAGTCGCAAAACGTTCTCGCAAGAGTGTGGACAATAATTTTGGACTCTCAAGTTGACTACGAGAGAACCAAAGTAAGTTTATATTTAACCTGTATAAGCACTACATATTAAAGTACGTATTTATTTTTAAAAAATGAAATTTTACTATTTTGTTAGATTTTTAAACTAAAAATTTGTTTTAATATTGTTTTGTGGTTATCTTTGGTGCCAACTTTTATTTACATTATAAAAAAATTTTAAATATTGTTTATAACAAATTAATGAATATTTATTGCAAAAAGGGTACGCAGATGTTATTATTTTTATATGCTACCCCAAATTAAAAAAAAAACATTAAAATTGGCCCATTATTAACAGAGATATCGCAAACTACTCCTCCGCTAATTTTCAGGCAAAAAGTTTTCATTTAAGGTGCTATGAAAATCATTATTTTCCAAATATTCTACAATTTTTATCACGTGTATAAATAGCATTGTTAAGTAGTAGAGTTAATAGATGTACTCACGCACTTTTGAATGTTAATATTGATAAATAAACAAATTATGACTTTTTAAACTTGAAAAAGCTATCTCGGCAAAAAATGGTTCTAGAAAAATTTGTTCTTTTGTTAATGTGTCAAAAACTACCAGAAACATGAATATCGAAAAATAATTTCAAAATTTTTAATCCCGGCGATGTTATTAAAAAAAAACAAGTTTTAAACAAATTACACCAATTGTCAAACGCCATTTTTGAGGAGTGTTTAATTGAAATTTTGATTTATCATTACATTTATCGAAACTATACATAAAAGCAAAAAAAATGAGGCCTTAAAAACTTGTATACTTTATTGGCAACAACCGCGTTTTTGCAATTGAAAAAATGGTAATTTTTTATAAACAAATTAAATATCTCATAAATTATTCAATATTTATCAACCAATTTTTTTTTCAGTTTATACTGATACAATAGCGCAACTTCTTATGCAAAACAAAATGTTTGACAGTGCTTATTTATAATGCAAATAATATTTTTTTGGAAACTTGTTTTTCAATTTTGATTTACAATTATTTAATTAAATTAAGGGTCAAATTTAATTTAGTAAGTCTTATATAAAATATTGTTTCTTCAGCTTTGCAGAAAAAAATTGTAAAAACCTTAATATAAACATGAATTATCGCAGCACTTAAAAAAGTAAATTTTGAGCAAAAATTACCGATTTTTAATTATTTAAACAATGACCCCCTCATATGAATCATATACTTTCTTGAAAATATCTTTTGTTTTGACGTAAACTTTGATAAAAAATTTATTCCAACCTGTACGGAATTACATTTTGATTTACATGTACATATTGTAATTTTATTTGATCGATCTATAACTGATTCGACCTTAAGGATAGAGAGTGAAAGTGTAGTCATTGTTTTATCTTTATAATGACATAAAGACAATGAGGAAGAAAAGGTTTTGGGAATCGAATAAAAACAAATAAGTCGAGTATTATGAAAATATAACATTTATTAGATAAATAAAAAAGTATTTTAAACATAATAAATAACAAACTCTTCAAGTAGTGTTCTCATTGTGTATTCTATTTTTATTAGTGAATAAGGAAGAACATTATTTTCTTTTTCTTTTGTTGTACAATGTTTAAAGCCAAATAATGACATATCGACATTTTACTTCATCTTGGCTTAAAACTTAGGGAAACAATTAATTTAAAATAAATTGACTACGGAAAAATAAATTGACTACGGAATTTTGTCAAAAAAACCTAAATACAATATTTCAATCAATAAAAACTAATGTATTACCGAACCAATTTTGAGCGTAATATCACATGGGACCTCTAATACACCAGTAGAAATTTTTATGTAATTAACAGTTCATGTGCCATATTATAACTATCTTATACACCTATGCTGTCATCTCGTTACCTTATTGTTTACTGTAACTTTAGAAGTATATTGCCACTATTTTAGTGTATTAAAAGTTTTGAAAATCCTTTATCCTGTAAAATTGTGTAATTATGTAGGTAGGTATATTAAAATTTGCAGTATCGATTATGTTGGAAATTAGCCCAGTAAATGACCGTTTTGGAGTGTAATTTTCAGGGGCAACTCAGAACTGCATGAAAATTTGGATGTAGGTTCTACTTACCCTCCACTTCAAAGTTGAATTTGTGCCGTTGCTGCTTTTACTTGGGGGGGTGACAGTCACTTCTAATGAGTGAAAAAACGCGTGTTTAAAATAAGCCCGGAATTGCATAAATTGACTGATTATAAGCAACTTTCGTTTTATAGAGTTTTTTTATCTAAGCCAATACGTTTCCAGTTATTTGCGATTGAAAATGTTTATTTTTCGACAAAAAACTACGTTTTCAGACGGTTTTTCGCAAATAACTCAAAAAGTAAATATTTTGTCGAAAAAATGTAGCCTATAAAAAAAATGCTGTATCATTAACGTCTATAAACCGAGTAAAAGCAAAGTTGTAGCTCATGCAAAAGTACGTTCTTACTCGTCAATTCCAAATAAAATATTTCAACGTGAAATAACCGAAAAATTAAGCAATTTTCGGGAAAAACTTATATTTACTTTTTAAAGTGTTTAAAAAAAGCTTTATTTTTAATTTTTACAAAAGTTTCTAGTATCAAAAATAAACGAGTTACGCTGAAAAAAATGTTGAACCCTTTTTTTTTGGAAAAAAATCGTGAATATCTCCCTCTATTTAGCACCCTAAATAAAATTAATCGTTACCGCTTTACCATTTACTTTAAATGTATGTGTATTAGACGAGCGGAACACACCAAATAAACGCTTATTTCCCGAGATACTGACCACGGAGAGGTGAATGGTCAATTTTAGTCATACTGTATGTTTTTGATGGTGCTAAAAACGAAAATGAGGTTTATTTTGAATTTCATGTGGGTGAACATTCTCAAAATCGCAATTTAACCTAAAAAATAAAAAAAAATAAAATCACGTTTTTTGAGTTTACCTCGCTATAACTCTGTTCCATTTTAATATTTTTTTCTGAGATTTTTACAGTATATAGCTCTAACATTTCTGAAGACCTGTTTAAAGCTTTTATTCTTATCCTGCTAAAGGTTATGAATTTTTCCAAGGAAAAGGTGCGGATTTGTGCATTGCAAAGTTCAATCGCAAAAGTTGTGTGACGAAGATTAAAATTTAGCTTTTTAATCACGTTTATGTTAAAATATATTGTATATAAGAAGTTTTCTGGTAAGTTTTAGATCAAAATGTTTTTTAGAAAAAAAAATGTACAAAGAAGTTTTCTGGAAAGTTTTGGATCAAAATGTTTTATAGAAAACAAATGGTGTAACTTTTAACATCTACGTTATAAATCCCCAAAATAACGCTAATTTTTCGAGATACTGATCATTGGTGGTGAATGGCTAATTTTGGTCTTACTTTATGTGTTTGATGGTGCTGAAAACGAAAATCAAGTTTATTTTGAATTTTAGGTGGGAGAACATTGTCAAAATCGCAATTTTGCCCTAAAAATAAAAAAAAATTAAACCACGTTTTTCTTAAAATTAAAGGTTGCACCATATTTTTTCTATAACACATCTAGACCTAAAACTCCCCATAAAACTTCTTTGAACTCTATGGTTTAACATAAACGTAATCAAATAGATAAATTTTAAATTTTGTCACTTAATTTTTTGCGATTTAACTTTGCAATTCACGAATCTGCACCTTTGATTTTTAAAAATTCATAACTTTTATGAAGAAAAGACTGAAAGACTACAGTTGTTTTCATAGTTTTCACAAAGGTGAGAAATATATGCTGTAGAAATTTTAGAAAAAATTTTTAAAATGGAACAGAGTTGTAGCGAGTTAAACGTAGAAATTCGTGATTTCACTTTTTTTTCATTTTTAGGTTAACATTGCGATTTTGACAATGTTCCCTCACATAAAATTCAAAATAAACCTCTTTTTCATTATCAGCAACATCGAAAACATAAAATAGGACCAAAATTAGCCATTCACCGCCCATGGTCAGTATCTCGAAAAATAAGCGTTATTTTGGGGATGTATAACGTCTATATTAAAAGTTGCGCCATTTTTTTTTTCTATTAAACATTTGTAACTAAAACTTTCCAGAAAACTTCTTTGTACTCTATGTTTTAACATAAACGTGATTAATAAGATAAATTTTAAATTTTGCCACTCAACTTTTGCGATTAAACTTTGCAATTCACGAATTTGAACCTTGTACTTTAAAAAATTCATAACTTTTACTAGAATAAGACTAAAATCTTAAAACAGATACCGTTGTCTTCAAAACAGTGAGCAACGTATAGTGTACAAACCTTAGAAAAAAATATTAAAATGGACCAGAGTTGTAGCGAGTTAAACGCAAAAAAACGTGATTTCATTTTTTTTTTATTTTTATGATAAAATTGCGATTTTGACAATATTCCCCCATCTAAAATTTAAAATAAATTTCATTTTAGTTTTCAGCACCGTCAAAAACATAATCTAAGACCAAAATTAGCCATTCACCCCCATGGTCAGTATCTCGAAAAATAACCGTTATATTGGGGATTTCTAATGTCGATTATAAAAGTTGCACTATATTTTTTCTATAAAACATTTTGATCGAAAATTTTCAAGAAAACTTCTTTGCACTCTCTATTTTAACATAAAGGTGATTAAAAGGCTAAATTTTAAATTTCGTCACTCAACTTTTGCGATTTAACTTTTTCTCCGAACAAACCCGCACCTTTTCCTTTGAAAAAGTCATAACCCACGACTACCGTTCAAATTACCGTTCATATACAAATATGTGGATGATGTGATAAGTGCGATCCCCGAGGACTCTATTCAAACTACACTGGACCTCTTCCATGGATTTCACAAACACCTACAATTTACCGTTGAGGAGGAGAAAGAACAAAGTGTGCCCTTTTTAGACACTAAGGTGATAAGAACCTCAGAGAACAAGATAATTTTAGATTGGTATTAGAAACCAACTGACTCTGGAAGATATATAAATTATTTCTCTCAGCACTCGAAAAGCCAAAAACACAACACTGTTGTGGCAATGAAAAACAGAATTTTACACATCAGCAATGACCTGTTCACACAAAAGAATTTAAAAACACTCTATAACATATTCTTGAACAACGGCTATCCTAGTAAAATTCTTAAGCAACTGATATATGTTTTCGATGACTTATACGATGACAACTCAGACTTATACGACGGACAACGTGACAACAGACCATCAGATCCCGTGATTTACAAAAAGTTGCCCTTCATAAATGGCTTAACCAACAATATAATCAAGCTGCTGAACGGAATTCCTAAAATCAAAATAGCGAAATACAATAGCATATTCAACTATAGCTTATTCTCGAAGCTTAAAGACCAGACATCGCTTCTAAATCAGAGTCATATCATCTATCAACTTTCTTGTCTCGAATGTGATGGGCAGTATATAGGACAAACATCGCAATGGTTGAAACAAAGAGTAACGCAGCACAAAAGTGATTGTAAAATACACAAAAATACTTGTGCAGCAGCACACCATTGCATAACAACAGGACACCAATTTAATTTGTCAGATATCAAGATCTTAAATTCAGAAAACAATTATAAGAAAATATTATTTCTCGAGATGTACCATATAAACAGTAATAAACGTTCAATTAATTACAAATCAGACACAAGTAGATTAAGCGAAAGGACATCGCACACATCTTATGGAAAATATAATGTCACTCAAATTCAATAAAATTTATACGATTAGATTCGTTTTAATATAACGATCAATTCTTATCATTGCGCCAACTCTTAATTATGATTAATTACGGCGCAAATTGCAATTAAAGTTTATCGAAATCACATTTTTGGAGTCCATAAAATGTTAGTTTACAATCATTATTGCTCTGAGTGCTATTCATAACAGCTTAAATCCCGCTGGGCCTAAGCGGATTAGTGAAACTAATCCGCTGATTTATGGAGTACCGAAAATCTGGGTATTTTAAAATAT